>NC_067225.1:28754454-29054454 GCF_019924925.1 Ctenopharyngodon idella | reverse complement strand
ACAATGGTTAGTGTCACTTCCAATCAACTATAGATGTAATTCAGACGAGGACATGTAACCCCCCGACTTAGTACATTAAAATACAAGGTAATAGACACAAATTAAAATACAGCAGTGGCTGAGGTACAGAAGAAAATTAGCACATTAGCAAAGCCACATTTCCTTTGTTTCAAATATTAACCATGAACCATCAGAAAAATAGGGACAGGCTAGGGACAGGCTCCAAAAGAGAGCAGAATCTCATTGACCCCCATGTTAAAATGCCCGACTTTACAGCAGAAAAAAACATGTTTACAGCCTGGTACAAATTGTGGTTTTGGTCTATACAGCTAATGTTGCCCTTCATGACAATTCTGAGGGGGGGTGAATTTTTTTAATAACTCATCCGTTTGAATTATATTAAGCCTTAAAGTTCTTCATAATTAAGGGCGTGGTCACTTGAGTGACAGGTAGATTGCGCTGCTGTCTGTGAGCTGTCATAGTTAATAGTTAGTTAACAGAGAGAATTGGGCCCTAATCTAAAGTGTGACCGAAATATTAAATAAAAACTAATAAAAATAACAAAAGCATTAACAAAATAAATAAAATTGAAACTAAAATTGAAATTGAAAATAATAAAAATATGAATACATACTATAATAGTAAACAATTAATACCAAAATAACACTGATTGTGTTGGCTTTTGTAGGAAAATTTGGGTTTTTCAGTATTAACTTCTTGTACTTTTCATAAGTAACATATATGGGAATTGACTGAATCTTGAAAATTGGTGTGACATACCAGAACAGAGGCAGTGACTAAAGATGAGCAGCTGAAAAATAAAGTAAAAAGTCTTGATGCTTCAGCTGAAAAAGCAAAGTCATTTACGAGAGAAAGCAAGTTACTTTGATTTCATGTGCAATAATAGCAGGAGCGAGCATTAAAAAATACATTTTGATTTAACGTAATGTTTCCTATTTCCATTTAGTGTTTTAAGGTTTCATGTTCTCATGCGCAAAGATTAATTAGAAAAATCTATTTTTGTATTCAGTGTCATATTTGTCTTTGTTATGTCTTAAATGAGTATGAAAATCTGCATATGTGTGTGCTTGAATAAATGCATGAGATAAGACTGTGTGAAAAGAGAGAGGGAGAGGGAGAGCGAGAGAGAGCAACCAGCACTCTTGCGGCTCTGTGGCATCTGCTAGGCCTTCCCTATGTTTATGATCAAGTGCAAACAGTGCATGTTTGTGTAAAAATGGCATTGGAATCCCATTTAATTTTCATCATCCATAAAAAATTAATGTATGACTTTCCATGGTCTTCAGAGATTCCCTGGATGGTTCTAATGGTCCTTTTTGACTACAGCAGACCATATGCACCAAGAAGCCCAGCCTCCGTACAGCCTGCCCTCAGCAGTAATTCAATTCATTTCAGTTGTCCATTAGCTCAACAGAGCAGCAAGTCTAAGGCTATTTTTCCTTTCCCTAGGTGCTGTGCTGCATGTAAACACAAAACAAAAATCACAAAGAGACAAATAAATCTTTTGCCTTTAATACAACACAATGCAAACCTTGACTTTATTTTTCTCCCCACAATGTATTTGCAAGATGTACGCTCCAATGAGCCTTCCAGTGTGTCTTCACGGGGAGATAAACCTCCAAAACCTCCCAGACAGTGAAGCGATTCAGGTAAATTCACCTCTCTGAACCATTCTGTTTGACAGCCTATTATTTTTTGCTTGCTTTCCCATTTCCAATGAAATTCGTATCATAAAACTATCAATAATTACACTGCAAAAAATCATTTTCTTAATTAGTACTGTGTTGTTTTGCAGTAAAACTATCAACTTAAAGTCTAACTGCATTGATTTTCAACCCACTTTGTTTTGTTACAATGTCGGTAGTATATGTGAACAATGTGCACTCGTTCTCTGCGTTACCTGGACCCAGAAATTCATCTTTATTTGTCAGCAAAAGACGCAAAATGCATCATCCAACAGACTTTTGAGAGGGCTTTCATGAAAACAACAGATTGTACTTCAGCATTTTTGTATTCCCGCTCACAGACAGTCGGATCAACAGAACAGTTATTGTAAGGGTAGATTTATCACTGAAAATTGCATCGTACTTTGTCTACTCTTTAAACAGCATTATAAAAATGGAACACTATGGCAACATCTTTCTTACCTGTATAGTTACGGCGTTTTGCTTCGGGGGTTTGGGCGGAACTGATAGAACAGCAGTTTCACTTCCATTCATAAATACCCTCCCGTGGCCTCACAGGATTGGGTGCTTCTCAATACTCACATTGATGCTTCCTCATTTCCTCACTCTACATCCTCCAGCCTGTGACCCGGAAACCGATCGTACTCAGCCATCTTGAAGGACATCTCGATTCTCTAATTGGACCGCCAGGAGGTGAGTAACAAGGAGTGAGGAAGCTTCCTGAGGAGTCCACAGTTGTATCTTTGCCTCACATCCTAATGGGGTGGAGATGAGATGCGAGGTAAAGAAACGAGGATGCACAAATAAGAAATGGGAAGCACCCATTGTAAAGTGTCCATTGAATGCACACTTCAGAATCTCGGCAGAAGTAGTAGGTCATCCGGGGACTTTTCACCTTACTATATAGCAGGGAAGTATTCGATTTCAGATGCAGTGACTGTGTTGAATGTGTTTGAAATGTTGAGTTTTTTTCTCTGTATTTCCAATTCTTTGCAGTCTTTAGCCACTTGCCTACAACGTGCTGAATCCCTCTCTGAAAATTGAAAGTAACTCCCGCTAAACGTTTGCTCTTTGAATTCTTGCACCTGCGAACAATACATGTCGACACCACTATGACTAAAAGTTTGCTAAAGAGTATTTTCTACTAAAGCAAGGTGGTATTTGACTCTTGTAAGTGTATCCATAGCAGACTGGTGGGAGTGGCCTTGGACAGCAACATGCCCAGTGCATTATGGGTGTTGATGTATCCCTTGTAATTGAAGGTCGCGGGTCTCAGTACTGGCAGGAAATGTAGGTGGGTGGAGTAAATGAACAGCGCTCTCTTCCACTCTCATTACCCACAACTGAGGTGCTCTTGAGCAAGTCACCTAACCCCCAATCACTCCCTGGGAGCCACAAAAATGTCTGCTCACTGCTCCGGGTGTGTGTGTGTGTGTTCAATACTCACTGCTGTGTGAGTGCACTTGGATGGGTGAAATGCAGAGCACAAATTCTGAGTATGGGACACATCACTTTCACTACTTATTTTGGCAAAAGGGAATACAACAGCCTGTTTTCTCTTGTCATGTAGCACCAATTTCAAATGTTTTTTTTTCTGCCTTTCTACTGTATAGGTAGGCAAGCTGCATGACAGGAACGAGCTAGAAAATGGAAAATAAATTTAATTCAATATATTTTCTCCAAAAACATGTATTATTATCAAACCGAGGTGGAACAATTTTGTTAAATATCTTGTTTTAAGATGTTTAGATTTTTATTGAAAAAAAAAAAAAAATACTGATTAAGAAAATGATTTTAGAGTATATACATAGTGACTATTATTAGACTGATCAAAGGTACATTCTGTACATAAATTATTCTTTAAATTAATGGATGTGACCCTGACATAAAACATACCCAAAGAGCTTATCGGAACAAGGTGTAAGCATACTGCCTGTGCTACTCATAAATCTCTTGCCAACATTTACATGGAAATCAGCAGTGTAATTTACTGAGGGCCATCCTGTAGCTCATGATTGTAAACCATAGGTTACTCTTGCTTCATTGTTCCAGGAAAAAAAATCTATACAATTACATTGTCAGCCTTTAACCTTTACTTGAGTACTTTGTTAGTCTTCCTCTTATCCGGGAACTAGGAAATTGAACTTGATTAAACGTGTCACCCGTTTATAGTCATTTTTTATGCACTCTCAGGGTTTTTCTTGATTGCAATCAAGTGGCAGTATTGATGTAATGTTTCACATTAGAAGTAGGTGGTATGTGTGTGTGTGTGTGTGTGTGTGTGTGATATATATATTAATTTTTTGGCTAACCTACTAAATTAAATACGCTACACAAACAATTTCATATTATTAAAAAAATATTTTTAAAACATTTAATATTTAAAAAAAATATTTAAAGGGATACTTCACTCAAAAGTGAAAATTCTAAATTCTGTCATTATTTACTCACTTCCAAATGAGTCTGACTTTCTTCCATGAATCACAAAAGGAATCTTCAGGCTGCTATTTCCCATGCACTGAAAACAAAACATAAGCATATTTTTATGCAAAAAAAGCTAAAAGTGACGCAGCATCTTTGAATATGCAAAATATGTAGAGATTTGAGGGCTGCGGCAGAAGGCAGAATTTTCAAAGAAGAATGATTTTTCTTTTGGAAGTTTTGGGTATCCCTCAGCTTTATGTAAGGCGCATCAGGATTATTGATGCATAAGTCAATGTGCAGCTACAGGGACTGTTCATGCATTCATGCATCTCTATGCACCATATTTGATAAATAGAGTGCAGCTTGCCCATCTTTTTAAGGAATATCACTTCCCATCAGGCTGGAAAAAGCGCTCCATGGTACCAGATTTCAGGGGTGTTTATGGTTTGCAGGGTGCCTCTGGGATATGCTGACAGGGCTTGAGGGATTTATAGTGCTGAGGGGCCAGATCCCAATGGAGCGCTGTAAGTGGTTCTACAGGAAATGAGGGTCACCTTCATAATCGCTCATACAGAGAAGGAAGCCTTAAACCATTGAAGGATTGATTTTGGCCACTGAATAGGGAATACTAACTCATCCAAATGGAAAAATAAAGGAAAATTACCTCACTGTGATGTTGTGTCGGTCACTGAAAATCTTCCCCTCCAGCATAGCTGTTAAATCTTATTTGCGCTTGTTGGTTTTCACGTGTTTTGCAATCATGATGCAAGGTGTTTGAGATCATAAATGTAGTTTTTTTTTATTGCACATAAACTATCATATGGCTTCAGAAGATGTGACTACTTTTTTAGTATACTTTTTCAATGTTTTTTGTCATCTCAAATAAATTATGTTCTTTCTATTCATCAAAGAACCCCTAAGTATTATTTATATATTTATTATTATTATTATTTTAGAATTATTTCTGAAGGATCATGTGACACTGAAGATTGGAGTAATGATGCTGAAAATTCAGCTTTACCATGATAGCCACCAGAGGGCACTCCTTCGGTCTCCTTTGCCGCTTCATGAACTGCATTTCCCATAATCCTTTGCCTGGACTCATTGTCTTCATTACATTCAGCTTTGTCTCATTATCCTTGTTAACCCTGCCTATATAAGTCCTGTGTTTTCTATCAGTCTTTGCGAAGTCTTGTATGTTGTTACACTGTGTTTCTGGCTGTTATTCTGGTTTCCTGTGTCTTGTTTTTTTTTTTTTTTTTTTTTTTTATATTTATTTATTTATTTATTTATTTTTTAAATGGTTTTTTTTGGATTCTCTGCCTGTTTTCTGGATTAACCTTTTGCCTGTGTTTTCTGCCTGGTTGCTCATTTGGATTGTTTGCCTGTGTGTTTGACCTTTTGCCTGTTATGGATTATGATTCTGGATTGTCCCAAGTCTTGGAGCAGTTCGTAACAGACAGATATAAATTACATCTTAACATATATTAAAATAGAAATTGTATATTTCACAATATTACAGTTTTTACTGTATTTTGATCAAATAAATGCAGCCTTGATGAGCGTAAGAGACTTCTTTCAAAAACATTTTTACCAAATAAATAAATTATATAATATCATCTGTACCTTTAGCTAGAAATATGGTAATGTTTCCATAAAATCAATTGGATTCTGGCTGTGTATTAAAAAAAGAATTCCAGATGCAATTTTTTAAAAGTAAACTCCTCAAAGTTCCAACCAAGAAAAACATGACACCTATCAATGACAGAAATAAGACATTGTGCATCAGCGTCGAGATTTTAATGAGTATCTGTGTCTGATGTAATGTTTTCACTGAAAGCAATATCCGACAAGAAGCAGAACAGTTTCATTGTTGATTTTAGCTTGTCACAATTCTAATCCTGCATCTTCCTCTCCACTTGCAGTCAGTAAGGCAGAGAAAACACAGAGAACACTACTGACCCGAGGCAGATAGCTGTCAGTCATCTTGAGTGACAGCTCTCATTGGAGCGCCATCTTTTAGGTTGCTGCTTGCCAATTTGTAGCAAGTCTTACACATGTATCATGCACATAAAACATTTTTAATACAGCCTACAAAAAAATGTGGGATGCGTGCAAAACAAAATTCTATCCTCAAATGGTGCCTTTAGGCTCTGAGCCACATACTCAGCAGCAGTGAATAGAATCAAGCACACTTCTTGGGGAATTTGCATTGGAGGGCGGTTTGTCAAAATGCTTCATCCAAATTGATCTGGACACATATTTTTTATAGCTGTTCCTGGGTATCTGTGTTATTTCGTTTTGGACGTTGGGACTTAATTTGGTACAGGCAAAGCCTCAGGCTTTTTTTTTCTCTCCTAAACAAGCAGATGCAAGATGGTAATAGTAGAGCCAAGGTCCATCTGGTGCTTGGTTCCCTGGCCTGTGTGACAAATAATCACCTTCATGGCCTAGTGCATCTGAACCAGGCAGGACAATGTCCAGCTGATCGAGTGACCGCTCTTTGTTTCAAATCATTTTTGCCAGACCTGTGGAAAAAATAAAAAATGCAATAAAATAAAATTACTGGTGACACAAGAAGATGTAAAAGGATTCTAGTAAGAATCAGGTCAGCATCTTTTCTAAACCTGTAAGGACACACGTGTTTTTTTATATCAAAAGAACAGCGTTTATTTGAAACAAATCTTTTGTAACACTATAAATACTTTTGCTGTCACTTTTGATCAATTTAATTCGTCCTTGCTGAATAAAAATATTAAGTTCTTTTTTAAAAAAAAAAATATATATATATATATATATTACTGACCCCAAACTTTTGAACGGTAGTGTATGTCTGATCAAAATAGCCTGTATTATTGCAATCTGTCTTGTCACTTTTGTATTAGCAGGAATTCTTATCAGTTTTTCTACACCATTTTCTGTGTACCTTTCATTTACATTGTTTTCTATATAACCATTCGCAGAAACTGCTGCACCATTAATTAAATCACATTTATTAGTGTGGTATCTTCTATTTCAGATAAACCTGGAACTAAATGGGACATTAAAAACTGTGGCTGGTTGCTTTACGTGTCTTTCAGATGGCCTTTCCCTGTCCAAGTATGTGAGTAGTAATAGTGTCCTATGGAAAAAGATTTCCACCTCCCCTTGACAAATTAACTCCAAAGACTTCCTTTTTTTTTAACAAAACATGGACCTCTAAGATGCTCAG
Organism: Ctenopharyngodon idella; assembly: GCF_019924925.1. Lineage (NCBI taxonomy): Eukaryota > Metazoa > Chordata > Actinopteri > Cypriniformes > Xenocyprididae > Ctenopharyngodon > Ctenopharyngodon idella. The sequence goes on along the minus strand of NC_067225.1, from coordinate 29,047,113 downwards.
AGGCCATTTTAGTTTTGTTGAACAGCTTTGAGGGACTGCTCCAATGTCTCTGTGACCAGCTTTATGCCTTCCTGCCTTCAAAACGCCCAGAGTTTCTTATTAACATCTTTTGCAACTTTTCCCTTGCCAGATTGCTTAGAAAAGGCACTGGAGCAGCTCTTAGTCAAGTCTTTCCAGCTGTGGGAGTAAGATACAGTAGCTTGCTAATCCATGAGCGTCGACTGCTTCAGCTCAAGGACTCTGCTATTTGTCAAACAGAGGCTTGTGGGAGTTACCGATGGTCTCCTCTCTCTTTATTGAGTCACCAGGGTTTGGACAACTCTGATTGGTCAAACCCTGATGGGAGCCGGGGAAGCCACGGCGCTCTTCTCGGAACAACGGATAGATAGGATTTTCAGTGCTTTTCAAACAGTTGCTCTTTGATAGCAGAGAACCACTATGGTTTTGAAAAATTAAAATAGTGTACTTCATATATATATATATATATATATATATATATATATATATATACAGTATATATACAGTGCTGCTTGAAAGTTTGTGAACCCTTTGCAGAATCTGTGAAAATGTGAATAATTTTAACAAAATAAGAGGGATCATATAATATGCATGTTTATTTTTATTTATTCCTGAGTAAGATATTTTACATAAAAAATGTTGTTGGTCCACAAGGAAAAAAAAAAAAAAAAAAAAAAAATGAATTTATAAAAACGACCTGCTCAAAATTTGTGAATACTTGATTCCTAATACTGTGTGTGGTTATCTGGATGATCTACAACTGATTTTTGGTTTTGTGATGGTTGTTCATAAGTCCCTTGTTTGTCCTGAGCAGTTAAACTGCCCAATATTCTTCAGAAAAATCCTCCAAATCCTGAAAATTCTTCAGATTTCCAGCATCTTTTGCATATTTGAACCCTTTCCAGCAGTGACTGTATGATTTTGAGAATCCATCTTTTTACACTGAGGACAATTGGGGTACTCAAACACAACTATTAAAAAAGGTTCAAACATTCACTGATGCTCCAGAAGGAAACATGGAAACACGCGTGGCGCATCACAGAGCTAGTGCAAGATGAACATTTGTGGTTAAAAAGTATATAAAATTAGGTTTTTTTAGGAAATGACCAATTGTTTCACTAGATAAGACCCTTATTCCTCATCTGGGATCGTGTAGTGCCCTTTGAAACTGCATTGAAACTGCAATTTGGACCTTCAATCCGCTGTTGAAGAACACTATATGGAGAAAAATCCTGGAACGTTTTCCTCAAAAACCATAATTTCTTTTCGACTGAAGAAAGAAAGACATAAACATCTTGGATGACATGGGGGTGAGTAAATTAACAGGAAATTTGAATTCTAATCCTTTAAGCACCAAATCAGCATATTAGAATGATTTCGGAAGGATCATGTGACTGAAGACTGGAGTAACGATGCTGAAAATTCAGCTTTGTATCACAGGAATAAATTACATTTTACAATATATTCAAATAGAAAACAGTTATTTTAAATTGTAATAATATTTTTTTTAAAATTCTGTTTTACTGTATTTTTGATTAAATAAATGCAGAACAGTTCAAAACATTTAAAAAAAAAAAAAAATGTGAACAGCACTGTAGGAAATTGTCAAATATACAGTAGAGATCAAAAATATTCAACTACAGAATTCCAGAGTCCCATGAAATAAATAAATCTTTAAACAATTTTACCACCTGTGCTAGTTTGTTTTACCGAAGTTCTTGTTTCACTTAATTCTGCTGAACAGCTTACATTGCATTTTGAGAGGAGACTTCTTCACAGTTGGACACACTCTCTCTTTCTCTCTGGCTGTGGCAAACCCACTGTGCAATCCAGAGGGACATATTTCCTGAACAGACATCAGTTTAGCTGGGTCGAAAGTTCTTAATTACACTTAGAGTAAATGGAGAAGTTAAGGAAGTTGGAAATCACAAGGGGAACAAAAACAGAAATTTAAGCATAAACACAGAGATCTAAAAAATACTGTGAATAATAATGCAATAGATAAAACATCCTATGACAATAAAATGTGTAGCCCAGCTAAGTGCAAGAGTATTAAAGTACTATGTATTTCAAGCATACATTACCATGACAAATAAATTTTTTTGTCTGTGTATTAACTTGCACAGATTAATTTTTCACCACAAGACTAGTAATGTGTGCTAACCAAGTAAATAGGGTCAATTTTGATTTCATGAAGACTTTTCACTACAAACTTTTAATTTTATTATCCAATATTTTCATTAAAATATCATAAATATATTTTATATTTCATTTTGTTTTATTTTAATACAGCTTTGAAAGAATTTATAACAGTTTATTGCAATTAGTCAATTTTTGGCATTGTCAGCCACAAAATGTGCCTTTATTAATCTTTATGAATTTCAATGGGGATAAATCAACAAGAAAAGCATGCTAATTGAGAAACTAAACACTGAACAGACCATATAACACTAATATGTGTGAAAATATGCCTCCAGTTCCATTACAGTTAATGGTGCATGTTTCAGATTTTATGCTCATATTCTAAATTTAATACCATTTTCTCACCTCTCACCTGAGACAGTGAGATATGATGTCAACTAATCTGTGAGAGCAAAATGGGGGAGTAAATATAGGATATGATAAAATTGATTAACGACATCACCTCATCGCTCTCAGAAAGCAGATGGTTATGAGTGAATTTAGCGTTCATACACGGCTCACCTCTCGATCTTCTCCTGCTTTACGCTGTTATTTGGAAGCTGATTACAGGTTGCCTGTGAACATTAAGTACCGTACACTATGATAAGTAAGTGGATTTCAAAGATTTTCTCCAGAGCGCTTTGTACAAAGTGTTCCTGTCTTCTTCCTGCAGGACGAGGTTGTCATATCCCGAGGACATCAAATTCCGCAGTATCAAGCGTTAAACTCAGAAGGTTGCTTCACTGTAAGCAGGCTGACACAAACTCTGAATATATCTGAGTTGCAAAACATGCCAAGCTAGAAAGCATTTTTAAGCATTACAGGCAGAATTATATCTTGTGTTCTCTCTATAGAGTTTGACATAAACTCGATTATTATTATTTTTTTTTTTCATTTATTCATTGGTAAAATCTTTGATTCTATAGTCCTGGAAATAAAATAAAATAAAATATAAAAAAAATACAAAATAAAATAAAAGATATTAAATATAAAATAAAATATAAAAATTGTATACATAAATTGAAATAAATAAAATATAAAATTAAAATAAATAAATAAATAAAATAAAATAATAAATTGTATGGCTTAATTAAATGTGTAAAACATGTAATGACCATTATTTAATTAAGGTATCTTCACAACTGTTCAACTGATCATTATATTTTATTAATCATTAATTAATAAATTTTACTGATCATTAATTCAGACTAAAGAATATAAGTGAAATATAAAACATTATCATTTTAAAGCAATGATATTATTACTGTGAGATTGAGTGAGATACAGTGAGATAATGTCATTGTTTTTTAGTTACTTTTTTGATAATGTTTGAAATGCTTCTTCCAAAGTTGGCAGGTAGATTTAGTAGTCTGTGAGTGAAGAAGGAAAATGAAAAGAAAGTTCTGCTGGTGGATATCTTGTTACCTTGCTACTTGTTGTCTCAAAGTATAAACATTTTATGCCATAACCTGACAAACCCAGTGATTAATTCCTTCTCAAAAGCTCTCATTGCACACAACTTTATTTCCAGACAGAATGATAAAAACACACCTGTGCACCTTTTCTCCTGGAGGTTGCATCAAGCCAGCCAAAACCTTAGATCTTGCCAGATGGAGAAACTGCTTTCCAGTTTTGTGAGCAATATACATCAGGCGGTCAGTGAAGGGAGTGTGGGCGGTCCGTGGGTGGGCCGTCTGAAGTGGAGACTGAGTAGAGAAGGACGTTTCTTTGCTGCTTGATAGCTGAAAGTGTTTAGAGGTCTTGTGGGAAAGTAGAAGTCAGGTAAATATATCTCTGTCTGATAGAATGTCATGTTTCTGTCAAAACATTTGCTTTAAGTTGAATCTTCTACTATTTCAATTTCTGGCTTCATTTTCATTGGACATGTTTTATTGTTTCAAAGTAAGAAAAAAAGATATAGAGAGAGAGAGATGCCTGTAACTGAGGCATGAGTCTCACTCTATTTTAAAAAGTGGCGAGGTTCACTGATGCTTATCTCTTTAATATTAATTAGGTTACACACAAAAAGATTTGTAAAGCTTCGAAGCTTCATGAAGCAGTGTTTTGAAATCGCCCATCACTAGATATTGTTGAATAAAGTCGTTATTTTGTTTTTTTGGCACACAAAAAGTATTCTCATCACTTCATAACATTAAGGTTAAACCACTGTAGTCACATGAACTGTTTTAAATATGTCTTTAGTAGCTTTATGGGCATCTAAAAGTATTAATTATCTTGATGGCAATGCAGGCCCCCGCGATTTTATAAAAAATATCTTAATTTGTGTTCCTTACGGGTGTGGAACGACATGAGGGTGAGTAATTAATGACAGAATTTTCATTTTTGGGTGAACTAATCCTTTAAGGTATCTTGACAACTGTTCAACTGATCATTATATTTTATTAAATTGGATAATATTTAATTATTTCAGGTATAATTGCTGAAGAGTATAATGAATAAAAATTTTTATGAATAAAAATAATAGGAAAAAAAAAATATTGATTTCAAGTCATGTTAATAGAACACAACCCTATCTGCCACTGGTCAGACAAAAGAATTAACTCCGCCTCAGACTCATGTCATTGGATGAGCCAGAGTTGCTATGCTGGGCTGAGATTCCCAAAAAGAATGTTTTGTTTTAAAATCAACACAAATTCAGTGTTTGCATTTTTCAGCAGAATTAACAAAAAAAAAAAAAAAAGTTTGCTTGCAGTTAAAATATTCATTATTTTAGCTGGCAATACTAACTTCAGTTTTAAACTGGAATATGAGAAAGTAACAACACACATCACCTTTAAACCAACACACAGTGCTCCTGTTGGACTTACTGTTTTGCTGGTAATTCGAGTGTATGTGGTAAGGAACCCTATGAGGCCCTATGTCATAATTGTGCAAATATAATATCGAATGAATGTTTGCGCATGTGGCATGAGAGTGACTGTGCATACATAACAGACTGAGACAAGGGTAAGCAAGTGGGTGAGATTTTATGAGATGAGAGAAAGAGAAAGAATGCAAGCAAGAAAGAAGGATGAAGTGACATCTTGAAAGCAAACTCATTGCATCAAATCGAGCCTCTCATACTGAGCCCGTCCACATCTCACAAGTTCCTCACATCAGAGAGGAATTCAAACAGCTTCATTTTAAGATAGAGAGAGATGCTGAGGGTGAAAAGCTACAGAAGGCAGGGGCATTTTCTGTGAGAAGGCATGCAGTGCCTCAATCCCAAAAAATCAGATGAGGACATAATTAACAATATAAAAAACAATATTACCAAACGTGATCAAACTTCAGTGGCTCTGGCTCCAAACCACTTTCATTATTACTGAATGATCGACTCTCAAGAATAACTTGTTATCGGCCATTATTAACAATGAACATGTTTACACTTGCTGGGCTTTTAATGAACACTGCGTGATGCAAATAGTGAGCAAATAGTGATGCAACACTCAATATTAGTTAAAGTGCCTGAGCATAAATCTTCTATGCCATTATACTCCCCTTAAAGGGGTCCTATTATAGTTTTTTACATTTTAAACTTTCTTTAGATTGTAATGTTGCTGTTTGAGCATGAAAAGATCTGCAAAGTTATAAAGCACAATGTCACTCCAAAGGGAGTTATTCTTTATATCAGTATGCAGTTTCTGAACTTTCAATTTCAATGCAATTTCTTCCAGGAACGTACTTCACAATATTCCTCATTTAAATAATTCCCATAGAATGAATATGCAAAATAAAGGGTGCCTGAATGCCTGAATTGCATTAGTAGTATTTTGAAACTCACAGTAATGGTAAGGGCCGTGACATTTCTGAAACACACTCAAAGAGTTTGACCAATCACAGCACACTGGTCCAGCCAACAAATCAGAGGACATTGTGCTTTTCGAAGGAGGGGCTTCATAGAGACTGGAACTAAACAGAGCGTTACTGACAAACTGAAAAGAGAGGTGCTGCAACAATGTAAAATACAGTATGGGAAAAATGTGTTTTTGAAAATTCAAGCATGAAAACCTACTCTAGTATAGGTAATATGCTATATTCTAGCATAATAGGTCCCCTTTAAAGCAAGACAACACAGGCAAAACCACTTTTTTCACGCACTGGTCAATTTTGAGAATTTGGACTTCCATTATGGAATATTTTGCTTAAATAATTACCTTCTTTCAAAACATCCAAAATACACATTTAATTGTTTGTTTTATTACATTTTACACAACAGTTCTTTCTGGTTCTTGAATCTGACTGGCTGAGAGCCGTGCGATATTCTAGTGATAACAGCACTCCTACCTTTTCACCGTTTGTATCACTCCGCTTGAAGCGACTGTCATGGTGGCCGAGCAAATCCACTGTACTTTTTACAAATACTACACTTGTTGTACCATGAACTGTTTAGACTTGAAATATGTGACTCATATTTAATCATAGCGCCTATTTTACAATTTGTTTAGACATTTTCGGAGATGCAAGCTACAGGCCGTTCAGTGCTCGTGTACACGCTGAGAACAGCTTCATCTTGGTCAGTTGCCGCTGTCTCTTATAGTGGTTAAACATGAAATACAATTCATTTTGGGTACATAAAACGGGCAGTCTTTGGTCTTATTAAATCTATTACTTGTTCCTGAGTAAATCGAATTGTGCCATGTTAAATTTAATCATTTAATATTAAGGCTATATTTAACTTACATCCTGTAGAGCACTGCATTTGTACGTTTGTACTGAATTGTGTTTATTTCCTATTGTCATTTATAATGGCTATTGTTGTTCATTTAAATATTGTTGTTCAATAAATATTATTTTATATAAATAATATATTGTATTTGGTATTGTGAAAGGGTCCATTAGTGTAGTAATATGGATTGAGTGAAAGTTACATTAATACGCCATTAGATGGCAGCAAACTTTATGAGTAAATGAGTCAGTCGCAAGAGACTTTTAAAATTGAAAGGTACTTTTGTAAACAAAGGACATTAGCACTGTTATGGAAAATTCCCTTAACTGTAAAAAGGACAAATACAAAGATCACTTTCCTCAGCGGACATTGGAAGGACTCAACATTCCTTTGTTACTAGTTCTAAAGTGACGTTTTACAATTAGTAATGGAGGCTTGGTCAAACTGTCTACTTGAGATTTAAATCTGTGGAAGTAGTTCTGCACAAAAGAAAAGTTTTAAAGCCACTCCGTTGTTATTTCTTATTTATTTACACTCTCGTGCTGTGGAACTGTTGTATAAACGCATTATCACACGAGTAGCTGTGCAATATGGCTGTATATCAGCACGCTGTGATTACCTACGGCCGAATCACAGCCGTGCTGATATACAGCCATATCACATGACTACTCGTGTGATATTTCTCATTTATCTATTTGCATCTGTAGATTTCCAAATAATTTCTGTTCTCAAAATGTATGCAAATTTGTGCATATTTAATAAGATAATGCTCATTTGCATTTTTAAAATAACTTTTCAGAAAACTTCTAATGCAAAACAATTGTCTTAATGTACTGTGATTAATCACCTGGGGAAAGTATGGTGATATCTGTTTTATGGTGATATAAAAGTTCTTACCCTATTGACCTGTAGGCTCTTGCCTTAATACAAGCATATACATTTTTTCATAGGTTAAAGGAGTATAAAAAGGCAGAAGAATAGAATTTTGGTTGCTTGTTGAGAGAGTCAACTAAATGCTGTCTTATACCTTTAAACTTGAAACTGTGTAATGATCAAATCGAACTGGAACATTAATTTACACTTGACTAGAAACACCAAAACATTCTTATTTCAGAAGCCAGCCACTGCTACTGAAACACAGAGAAGGAGCAAGAAAACTAGAGAAAAAGTGCAGAGAGAAGGAAAGAGAACTCAGAAGAGACAATGTAATTTGGTGGTGGTGTTTTTTGGCTGCATGCTCCATTTGCCCTTTGAAACAGAGAGAGAGCGATGAGCATTGGCAGGAATTGAATGAGTAGATTAAGACCCCCTCCGCACAGTCCTTCTCTCTCTTTCCCCACAGGCCTGAAAGCAGCAGAGATGGAGAAGAGATTGCAGGCAGAGATGTTCTATCACAGGAGCCTTTGTCAAAGGCAAGATTGATTGGATGATTAAGTACAGAGATAGGAGGAAGAGAATTAGCGGCCACTACCAACACTCACTGTCACTCTCTCGGGGTTACGTGAGGGAAGGCAGAGCATCCGCTGCGTGTATTGTCATTCCAGTTATGCAGCGCCAGAACTCTCTAACTCTGTGCCTAAAAATAAATATGCTTGTGTGGTAATTTCAGGAAGTATTTCTATAAAAGGACTCAGTAGACTTTCAGAAACACACTCTGGTCAAACTTTATCAATGAATAGGGTGGAAATAAAGAGTTATCTTACATTACACTATAAAAAAATTAATTTTGAAAAATGACTATTACATATTGGCTCAATAAATGACTTATCCCCATTCAAAAATATGCACTGTAGTAATATTAGTTTAAGGTGAGCAGTTAAAATTAAAAATTATATTTCCCTAACATATTTAATTGTTTTCAGTCAATCTATCTAGTCGAAGTGAAAATTCTGTGTTGGCTGAATAAGTCCTACAGCCAAGAAACTGTATACGCATGCGCAAAATGCGCCTGAGGAAAACCGTTGGTATGGAAAATTCAAATGCGGATGCGCGGGAGTCGGGAGAGCGAGAGCGGTGCAGAATCAGTCAGTGATGCTGAAGACGAACACAAACATCATTCCCAAGAGAAGACAGATATTAATCGTAACAAGTTTTAAGACGTTATGGTGAGTATGGTGTGATGGCTTTGCTTTAGGACCCAGTATAAAGTAATAGGCATTTTGTAGAATCGCGAGTAATGCATTCATTGGTTTCATGTTCGTGTTCTCCCGTTTAGTATCCCCACTACCTTATAATTGTCTGATGGTAGCTAATTCAACTAGCTAAAGGGGAGAAAACACCAGGAATTTCTTAATAAATTACCAGTATTCCATTTTAGACATTAGCGAGGAAGCCAGGAACACAACAAAAAATTGCAATTAAATGCAAATAAAATAAAATAAAATAAACTAATTTGCAGCATCTACTCAAAGAGCAAATTATTTAAGATTCACTCTTGTTCTCTTAATTGTGATATTGTGAAAAAAGAAAGTTAACTAATGTGATTTCTATCTTTAAAAATTAATATGATAAAAATATATATCTTTACAGTGCAAGAGGCATAGAAGTTGCATTAATTATTTTAATTTAATGGTTTAAAATATGAAATTATTTTTATTGAAACATGATGAATGGAAATGTGAAATGATAATTTTTAATTGTGAAATATAAGCTTAATGACAACAACACAGCTGGTCTGATGCTGCATTATATTTACACAGAATCAACGCAGCATCAGAGTGACCCACATGTGTCCTATAGCCTTCTGGACTCTTGACACTTTATTATAGACCCGTTAATCGCCGGTTTTCCCCTTGCGGGCTCTTTAGCGGGGTCAGATTTCTGCTCTGTCACCTTCAAATCCCACCAATAACAGATCACATTCAATGCACTTTGGTTTTTCTTTCAGCAGGGATTACTACATCAATGCTGATCAATACGTCAATATGACATCAAAACTTCTGATTCTGCGACCGCTTTCATGGCGACTTTGTTGCGATCTCCACTGAAACTCTAGAGGAGACATGTGAGATTACTAGGGTCTTTTTCTCAGGAGAAACAATCAGAGAAGCAAAAGACTTCAGCTAAATTCTCCATTTGCTATAAGAAAACCAAATTTAGTCATTACAGAGATGTGATTTCTCTTTCTAACAGGTGCAGTGCTTATTTACACAACCACATTTGGCTCTATTATTGAAAAATAATAGCATTAGACCATTAAATCAGTATTTGTCCACATTCAATATTTTTACCCACGTTCTATCATTTCAATTTATTTCCACAAAATAGATAATGGCAATCTGTGAAAAACACTGAAGACTGTGGCCTCAAAGGCAACCGAAATTCAGCACAGTAGGATGTAGTGGGGAAAAAATAGCTTACGTAGCCTATTTCATTTAAATATGAGTTCAATTAAGACAACGTACATCACAAAGGAAGCAGGAGACTGAAATCGTGGCAGAAGAGAAGCACACAATGGATTTTTCAATTTGAGGCCTATTCATTTGTGTTTGTGTAGCTAAGCAGGACCACCCTGCCTCCCCTCATGAAATCAAATGGCAAGCATTGAATGGGAGCCATTAGGAGCATTATTCCAATTTAATGTATTGATTTGTTTGGTAAAGCTTTGAATGGTCCGCTAAAAGAGTGAATGCGCGACAAAAAAGAAAAAGAAAAAGAGAGATAAATACCGACAATCTAGCATGAAACAAAATAATAAGGGTTATTCAGTTTCATAGCTCCTTTTATTTATCATTTGACCTCCTCGAAAAATGTTAATCATTTAATTTTACATAAAATGCTACGGTTTTGCCCTGCGAGGACTTACATTTCCATGGACTGTCATTTGAGATTCATATTAAGCATATGGGGCCGTTTGCAAAAGCAACTGCTTTGTCCCTGAGAGACCAAGTTATGGATGAATTTTGAGAACCGCTGAAATGTATTTGAAATTCAAAATGTGGACTCGCTTCATGTGGTGGTCTCAGAGGACTTGGGATTCAAACGGCTGCTAAAATGTTTGGTTTGCAAACACATTTTGTGAGATACAGAGGTTATTTCCAAAAACTTTGGGCCAAATAGCCACTTTAAGTTTATCTTTTCCTTTGGATGCATGTTGGATATGGATATGGATATTGAGCACCAAAGAAAGGCATTATGGGGGATGAGGACAATCTAAAACAGAAAATAATATTTATTTTGCATTTGCCCCTTTTCTTTCTTATATTCAGTTTGCCCTGCTTTGTTACAAAATGATGAACAGGTAAAAGACAATAAACAAATAAACCTGTTTTAAACCCTATAAGCTGCCAACCTCAAAAACATTATTGGGCTCCATAGGTGTGCACATTAACTGTGCTCAACAAAATTATACCAAGATAAATAATTGTGGTAAAATTCTAAGTTAGCTTTGAGTATGTCATTCATAGATAATGCAATCCCAGAATGTATTGCCACAAGAAATAGCTTTTCATCCAAGATGATGGGCAAAGTCAAGGAAAACAGCAAATTTAACTATATTTCTTACATGTAAGTGGTACTTTCCCATGCAGAACTCACCGATTTGATCAATAGGCGAAAACCATCAGAATTTCTAAAGTACAAACAAACACAAATGTTACTTGTCAATGCTTAATACTTAGGGTTAAGGGTTTTGAAAACCCCCTAAAACTAAGTGTGATCAATAGTAAGTGATGTTTGCCTAGCCAAGCGTCTATGCTACAGTATGTCCTTTTTGTAAGTGTGTAGTACTAGCGGACATGCTGTATATAAATATTTAAAATATTTGACATAACATTTCATAAGTTCACATTTTCATTTAACCCTCTTGATATTGTTCATTTGGGGGTCACACTTGTGTTGTTCGCGGTCAAAAGTGACTGAATACCTGAAATGTAACTAATGTAAGTTGTGGATTTGGATAAATATTTAAACATGATCAAAGACTACTTTTTGTCAAGGTTTAGATTTTTTTTTTTTTTTTTTTTTAAATGTTGATTTGTAGTGTCAGTTTTTGCATTCATTTTACTAGTCAAACCTGAACACCAAGACATTTTGTTACATATAACATCAAAATTCAACAAAAATGTAACAAAAATTAACAGGAATGCTTTATCAGAGCTATATCAACCTGATTTCAACCTCTTATTTGAGTCTTCTGGCTCAATTTGCTATATTGTTACACCCACACCAGTTCATTTGTGTGTGTATGATAGTGTGTTGTGTGTGTGTGTGTGTGTGTGTGTGTTTGTGTTTGAGTGGGTGTGTCTGTTTTGTACTTAATATTTCAGTGTCACCACTTCATTGCTGTGCACCTTTTTTATGCATCATGGCTGATTTGTAGATTGCACACACAAAAAATTCTCTGTATTTTCGTATTTTTGCCTATTTCCCATTCATTTCCTATGGCGGTCATTTTTGACCGTGAACAACACAAGTGTGAATAATTGTTTTAAGACCATTTGGCTTTTTCAGATCAAGTCCACTATTATTTCATCACATAGCAACTGCCATAAAAGTCACAGAGTTTCGTACCATTCGATGAAATTACTAAAATGACCGAACAACACCAGAGGGTTAATCCTTGAGTATAATGAAGGCCCACAGATTTGGCTCACTGTCTGAGTGTTTTAGCTTGAGTACGTATCTGAATGAACAACACAACTCAGTGTCGCAGTATTACCTGGCATATGCATCTTAAAGATTAAAGCAAATGCCTACTGTGAGATCTCACTAATGCACAGCACATGAAACACACACACACAGTCCACATATGTTTCTGTAGGGAGACATTGACTCAGCTTACTCTCTGGATCGATCCAGCCCTGCAGGTTCCTTTTAATACTGACTATTGACTCCCTCTAGTCTCACAGAGCCAGACTTTTACATAAGTCTGGTCAATTTAGCAGCTTATTCTGACCAAAAGAGTCCACTCGCACTAATATTATGTGGTCGAGCATATATACATTTACTTGGTATGATATTACTTGGTATGATATTTTTTTATGTTTTTTTAAATCTTTTTTTTTTTCTTTCTTTCTTACACGCTGATTCATTACGCCATTATCGGCCATCACTAAATAAGTCGTTATTTATTTATTTTTTTTGGCGCACCAAAAATATTCTCGTCGTTTTATAATATTAATATTGAACCACTGTACTCACATGAACTGATTTAAATATGTTTTTAGTACCTTTATGGATCTTGAGAGAGGAAATGTCATTGCTCCCTATCTAGGCCTCACGGAGCCATCGGATTTAAACAAAAATATCTCAATTTGCGTTCCGAAGATTAACGAAGGTCTTACGGGTTTGGAACGGCATGAGCGTGAGTAATAAATGACAGAATTTTCATTTTTGGGTGAACTAACCCTTTAATACAGGGTTGGAAAAACATGAGGAAATAAATATTTTTGGGGTGGCCAAATTATTTATAAACAAGCAATATATCATAATAAATAAATATTATTAAAAAATAAATATCTCGTAATAAATATTAATAAAAAAATAAAATATTATTATAATCTAAGAGTAAGGGACAAATTATTAAAAATAAATGAATAAGATGTATGAGTAAAAAAAAGAAATCCATTTCAATTAACAAGACAAAAGTGGGAATGTGTCCACCTCAGTATAAAGGAAAGCAAGGATAATAAGCAATGTAGGCCTCACACCTCATATTTATCACAGTTCATTTTACATTTGCCAGCTCAGTGTTATATTCACTGCCCTCCCCAATAACACCCACAACACAATTTCCCCACACAATGAGATTACTTGACATTAAAGCTTGTTTGAGGACGGGCCATTTTCTAGTCCGCCCTAGCTGCTCTTACCCCTCACTGGGAAATCGCATCTCATTTCAACTGTCAGATAAGCCCGGCACCGCGTAGAGGTCATTGACCTTCTCCCGCCCACACTGCCACCTCTCCTTTGAAGTGGTTGCGCTGACCTGCAAATTCCCCACCCTCTGATTGGCTAAGGGACCGCTGATGCGATTGGGGAATGAATACTGAAAAAGGTCAAGATGGCTGCTCTCAGGCCCAGGCATGTAGGCATCTGATACGGTAAAGCCTATTTTCAGCTTTGTGCACCTGAGGTTCCATGTTGCGTGGAAGAGGCGCGTGTCCTGACCTCCTCCATGTCATACCCTTCAAATGGAAATAGGTGACATTAACATGCGGCTGAATGCTAACATCTTGGAGCGGGAAGATTTTAATGTAAAGCTGCTACAGAAGCAGTGGCAGAGGTCATCTGATGCTGCTGTGATGTGTTTTTCATATCACAATAACACCTAGAAACTGAGTTATAGCTGTGAAATAATCAATGTTAAATACACCTAGACAGAGGAAACTATTCATAGAGGAAGCTAATCTATTTGTTATTGTCTGCAGAACAGATTGCTGTGCCATAATTTGAATTAAACAACTTTTATTGCAGTATTATGCAGGTCTTGCGACATCTGAAGAACGGAGCAGTATTTAAAAAAATCTGAATCATTTTATTATACTCAAAACAGACTATGCATGAAAACTCATTGGCAAAGACAAGGTGATAAACAAAAACATTTGGACTTTGCTAAAAAACATTTGGTGTTCAAGTCCCAGAAGCCCATCCCTGACGCCACAAATGCAGTTTTGTTTTTAATTACAGGACCAAATACTAAAAATGGACACAGAAAATGTAATCTCATCTGAGGTTCACTTCAATAAGCAATCAATAAGTGCACTTCATCGAGTCATTTGAGTCCACCACAAATGATTTCCTTAATTTTAAATTTCAAATATGTTTCAGCAGTTCTCAAAACTCCACAGCTGTTAACTCCACAACACATCCAAAATGGCCCTATTTGCTAAATATGAATCTGTCCAAATAGACCTAAATGTAAGCTCAAGAATGTTAATATATATATATATATAGTTCACTCATGAAACTCTAGAGGGCACAGGCTGTTACAGTAGGTCCTTTACAATCTGCTGATCCTGCAGCCAGTTAGATTGCTTGCTCAACATTTAAATAGTCTGGTTCATTGTTTGCTGTAAGGTGGTCCTGCAGCACGCTATCAGAGTTCCTCTGAAACCCTCTACCTCCCCCAGCTCCACCTGCATAGATATACTACAGGATTTATTTGTTTATTTATACAGCAGCAGCATATCTTACATTCTCACAGCAGCGTGTCTGTGTATCTATTAGCAGTAGCAAGTCCATACTTGTTCTCCAGCAGCAGCATAGAAGATCTAGTCGGCCAAAACCAAATAAATTAACATTGCTCTATTCAATAACATGCAAAAACTATTCTGAGAGATGTCATCATATATACACAGTATATATGGTGCACAACCCTGTTTGAAATACAGGCTTTTTTTTTTTTTTCTTTTTTTTTGATTGATGCTGTGCAATGTAAAGCACACTATCTAACATTCAAAGTTTCCCTTTCAATCTAAATGTCACCCTGGCAAAGTCAGGCCCTAGTGGTATAGGAAGCTTGGAGTCCCAAATGTCAGTGAATACACTGTTTTGATTAGATGACAGCACTTCCTGCCCCTGTATTATTCTTCAGCCCACACAAACACCTGATAAAACAACCTCATATCTTGCATCATCCTACTTCTTTTTTTGTATTTGGACATTGTGGATTTTTTTTTAGTTATGATTAATTAGAAAAGACAGCAGTAAGAAGCTTTCAATTAGCTTTAGGGTTCAATTATATCTCGAACTCAATGTCTTTTCACACTGGGATGGAGAACGTTCATCTGTGCCCCGGTTGTATAAGCCAACCCGATTGTGTCGCTCTTCTTGTAAATGGTCTAACAGATCTGAGATTGCGACAGCATGACGCCACACTCAGTGTCTCCCCTCTCAATTTCTTTCGAGCAGCATGGGGCCTCTTTATGAAATTCTCCCTGGCAATCTTCGGCTTATCCTCTCCTCTCCACAGCAGCGCTCAGTAACCCTGAGTCATCAGAACTGCCATTTCTTTAGCTCATTTCAGATGGGCACGTTCTTTGAAAATTTGTCAAGGCTCAGTATAACCAAGTTATTAGCGTTAACAGAAACTATTTTGGGTGAAGACTAGCAGTGAAAAAAAAAAATCTGTTAACTAAATTAATAAATGACTTTGGAATAGCAAAAAGTGCAAAGTATAAATGTGAACGTAACAGAAATAAAAGCTTGAGATCATTGTGCATTCTGTCCAAAATCTGCCCAATTTAGGGTCATCTGAATGACATATAAACCAACCAACTTGTTTTAGAGACAGGTAAATCTGAAATCAATGATGCTACAATTATAAACCAGAATGCTGCTAAACTCTTGAATATGTTATTCTATGCGATGAACTTCAAATCCAGCAGCTATACTGTAAGTATTCTCTGGTGTGGGGCATCTGACGCCACACCTGAGTGCATTCAGTCCATGCTGCTGAATCATAAATGCCCCAGAGATGCCAGAGCCAGATATAATTTATAGAACATTTCTTCTATAGCAAGTACAGCAGTGTGCTGTATTCCTTTGAATATGACAAATAACAATTTTTTAACAAAAAAAGCAAACTCAACTATAGTGCAGTTTCTGATAAAGAGTAGTGTATGCCAACATATCCAGATGCAACAATTTGTGGTGTTCTGT
The DNA here is from genome assembly GCF_019924925.1 of Ctenopharyngodon idella. Classification (NCBI taxonomy): domain Eukaryota; kingdom Metazoa; phylum Chordata; class Actinopteri; order Cypriniformes; family Xenocyprididae; genus Ctenopharyngodon; species Ctenopharyngodon idella. The sequence goes on along the minus strand of NC_067225.1, from coordinate 29,030,642 downwards.
AACAAGGTGCAAAATAAAATGAAAAAATGAAAAATACAAATGAAATAAAAACTATTTACAGTGATCCTAAAAAATGACTTAATTCACAATTAAAAATGTGTAATGTTTTTGCATTAGGTGACAAAATATCAAAACAATTGGTATTTATTTTAAAGAAATATACTAAAACATACATTTACAAAATGATGTTGGTTAGATTTCAAAATATGAAGCATTCATCTAAATGAGGACAAAAAAAGTCACTTGTCAAATTTTGTGGAACATGTTCATATGTTAATGTGATAAACTACTCTGGGGTTATTCTGATATGATACCTGTGTGAACTTGAGAGGAACTGATGTCACATCTATGAAAAATGACCCCTTGAGATCAATTGTTCAAAAATATTTTATCTCAGGAACATTATTTGTTTGCAGATATCACTTGGTATGATATTTTGCATATAAGTGCCCAAAAGTATCAAAATACTTTTTGGGGGCCACTGTTCACTATTAAAGGTGCAGTAAGCAATTTCTAAAGAACACTGGCATTTGAAAAATGCAGCCTTCTGAGCACACATTTCAAGGTTAGAAGGCATCAGGGCACGTCCGAATCCAATGTTAGCTTAATTTCCTGTCTCCTGGGAACCTTCATCTGATCGATTTTTGAAGGCAGCATAGATGTATCCTTCTCCGCCTTTGCTATCCCACAATCCTGTGCATTCCATTCAGTGACAGTTGAGCTAGAAAAAGAAAGATGGCGTCTGACATTTGCGGATTCTTGTCGGTTTGTGTGAAAATGTACGTATTTGACCAATTTTCCAATATTAACTCAGATCCTAGCTCTTGCCTGATCATAACCCTTCTTTTTCCTATTATTTTCCTCTGACCTTTTCCTCTCAGCCATCTCTCTTTCTACAGTCGTTCCACAAATATCCCGCTTGCTCACTCTCTCTCCTCCCCTATCATAAGCATATACACCAATCAGGCATAACATTATGACCACCTTCCTAATATTGTGTCGGTCCCTCTTTTGCTGCCAAAACAGCCCTGACCCGTCGAGGCATGGACTCCACTAGACCCTTGAAGGTGTGCTGTGGTATCTGGCACCAAGATGTTAGAAGCAGATCCTTTAAGTCCTGTAAGTTGCAAGGTGGGGCCTCCATGGATTGGACTTGTTTGTTCAGCACGTCCCACAGATGCTCAATTGGATTGAGATCTGGGGAATTTGGAGGTCAAGTCAACACCTCAAACTCATTGTTGTGCTCCTCAAACCATTCCGTGCCCACTGTTGGCGCTTTCGGTGGTGGACAGGGGTCAGCATGGGCACCCTGTCTGGTCTGCTATGCAGCCCCATACGCAACAAACTGCGATGCACTGTGCATTCTGACACCTTTCTATCAGAACCAGATACTGACCACTGAAGACCGGGAACACCCCAGAAGAGCTGCAGTTTTGGAGATGCTCTGACCCAGTCATCTAGCATCACAATTTGGCCCTTGTCAAACTCGCTCAAATCCTTACGCTTGTCCATTTTTCCTGCTTCTGAAGGCCGGAACACACCAAGCCGACGCCGACGAACTAGTGGCGACGAAAGCAGACTGCGGGGTTGGCTCACGTCGGCAGTGTCTGTGTCCAAAGTTGCCCTGACACACCAAATCGACGCTCAACACCCGACGGCCAAGTAGCACGTCATTCTGCGCAGGCAGAAATGATGAAATGCATTTCCGTACCAGCAGGTGGCAGTAGCTGAACGGCCAATCAGAATGATCAGATGGCCCGACGGACCGACGAGCTCCGACGCCGATTCAACATTTAGAATCGGCCGGAAAAAAGCCGACGAGGACCAACTTCAGCCGACAGTGCGGAACACACTGAGAAGACCGTCGGCTTGGTGTGTTCCGGCCTTAACACATCAACTTTGAGGACAAAATGGTCACTTGCTGCCTAATATGTCCCACCCACTAACAGGTGCCGTGATGAAGAGATAATCAGTGTTACTCACTTTACCTGTCAGTGGTCATAATGTTATGCCTGATCGGTGTATGTCACCTATTGTTGATTAGCTACAGGGTTGTTTTGGTGCTGGATCGGTCTGATCCACTCTGTTTTTTTTCTGTTTACACAGCCATGACCATGTAAAAAAACAAGTTTTCAGCACACACAGAGAACAGACATCTAGCAAGTATTCACAAAATTGTTTGTTTGTGTGTTGATTTGTGTGTTAAAATTTCAACAGTGTTTCTCAGAAATCACTGCAACTACAACTAAACTGAAATCGAAAATTAAAGTACAAAATAAAAATAAAATCTAGTGACATTTTCAGAATAGTATAGTAACCCTGCCCAGTATTGAGCTATCTTCTGTAGCTCATCGTGACTCATACATACATCACTGACATCATGTGATTTCCATGTTGGGAAGTTCTGTCAACTGAAATGTAACCTACCAGAGAGGTTTATAGCTGTTTTCATCAGTAGTTGGTGTTGTTTTTACTGAAGGGAAGAGTCAGCCGTTGACATTTGAGTGTTCGGCCCTTTACTGTAGCCTTGGGGAACGTCTTTGCACAGTGCATTTCAGCAAGACTTGGCCGAGCTCGAGTTCTGACACCTTGACATCCCTCAAACACGGCTGGAAGCATCTTATTCATTTGAATCTCACACTTCTCTGACTGCTGAGGTGGAAGGGCGCAGCTCATCCCTCACCTCATCCCTCACCTCACTCATACTGATTCATCGAGATGGCAGAAAATACAGGCTGAATCACAGTTATGTTTTCATACATACAGGGACAAACACATACAGACATGAATACTAGTGACGACGCTAGAAGTCAGGGCTCAACAGTAAGGATGAGCAGATGGCTTGGGGCCATTGAGGAAAATTCAGGCTAAATGACGGAACTGTCACTGTCTATATTGGGACAGTTCAGTGCTGTATGTACACTCTATGGGTTCATTTTAAGCCAGCCATATAGTAATTTTTAAACAGTAGTTGGGTTAAATAAAACTACCCAGCACGTTTGGCAAACATTTAACCCAACCGCTGGGTTTGTCCATTTTTAACCCAACTTGGGTGGTTTTTAACCCAGCATTTTTTAGAGTGTACATTTTGCATTCATTGATCAATTTTAAGCCTCACAAACATAAACATGATTTCTGTACTGTGTTTCTTTATATTATATAGCTCAGGGTTTTTCAAATGAGGGCTGTAAGAGTATGATAGGGGTCTATTAGAGAGAATTTATGAGAGAATTTATTCAAAAATGCAATGCCTTTATAAAATGGATAACTTTATTTTGATAGACCACTTTAGACTTTCTACACTTTGTATAAATTTGTAAACTACCAGTCATTGGAGTATTAGTAGAATGTCTGCTTAATATCTGCTAACACTTTATTTTGACGCTCCCCAACACTGACTGAACTGCCATCTTATTCTACTAACCCTAACCTAACAGTCTACTAATACTCTGAGAGTTAGTTAACAAAGAGTTGCAATTTTTTTTTTTAGGACAAGTGAAATAGTACAGGGGGGAAAAAAAACTGTAAAACTTTGAACTGCTATTCTGATTCGGGTAGTAGAAAAAAAATCTTATTGTTGAGTCCTGGCAATATCCAGATGACCTCTATTATGTGCCTCAAATTTCATTGGGAATATTATGAAGTGAACCACTTTTCTTGGCCTATATGTCTTGCCCACTGTACACAGCGCAGGCAACGTACAAATAAACACTATCAGCAGTGCAATTCATTGCTAGTCAGTTCCCTACGTATGGAGCCGTCAATCTGGGTGGAACAAATGCACAAACAAATGCACAGCCACGCCTGAAGGCAGAGCGAGTTTGGGACTACAAGGCCTCCTGAATACGATTCAGAGGAGACATCATAGAAGAACCTCCCAAACAGCACCTCCTATCAGATTCACCTCTCTCTCACTGTCAGCGTGGTGTTAGCCTCTCCTTTCATGCAGCGCCCTTGGGATTATCATATCAGTCTACGTGACCTGATTAACCGACTGCCGCCTCACAGTTGAAGTGCTGGTTCGAGCGATGCTGCGGCCCCTCTCCATTTCTCTTTTCTCATTAACCTCTCTGTCATGTTTTTCTTCCTTCCTTTTTCCATGCCAGTCGAATCTACCTCAAAACTTATTTCGGACGCCTCTGCTCTGCTTTGATGGTGTCAGTAACTTTCTGCAGCATTATGGTGCTGAAATTGCATCATGTTGTAGTTCATGTATTTCTTCATGACACTTGCACAACGGACGGTTCTACTGATGTTCAAATTCTGCATCCTGTCTTGTAGTTTATGGTAATTTCTCAACTTGTAATACATAAAATTTAATGTACACTTCATTTATGATTATTTGAATATTAAAACGATGACACCTGCAATAACATGAAAGAAAACATAAGCAATGGTTGCCCTCATAGTAAGACCAATAATGCATTGAATTTGGTCCTTTCTGCAAAAGATTCACTTAAGATTCACATAATTAAGAATGGAAGAATTGGCTCCCTTTCAATTTATGTGTGTGAATTTGAATTGAATTAGCCACACCCCATGTATGAAGCTGAACTGGAATTAGAATTGCAATTCCAGAAAGATTTTAATGAAATGTAATTCAAAGAAATTAAAAACAGGCAATGTATTATGGCAAATTAAATGTTCTTCAACCCTTTTTCACAAAAGTTAATTATTAACTAAATTAATTCAATATGAAGAAATACATTTAATACAAACTAAATAAAAATATAAAACTTAATATTGTTAACTAAATATTGGTTAAACTCATTACAAATTTCTGAAAGTGGCATCTATAAAGATTCAAACCTTCAAAAATTGTCTTGATAGACCTTTCTAATTAAAAATTACACTTCTATGATTACATTTCTTTGAATTTTAATGCTGCTATTGCATTCTAAATGGGCTTGCAATTCTGTATTCTGTTTGCTTCCTCAATTCAAAGTCAGGAATTGAATAAAAATCATTCTGAATACAATTCTGAATGGTACGGTGGCCGAGAGAGCTCAACGTGCTGCAACTAAAGAAAACACATGCAAATAGAAACATCAGTTTGACAACACATGCTGCACATACTCACAATGCAACCAAATACAGAAACACGCTGCACATACTCACAACACAATCAAATACAGAAATGCACTGCAAATACAACACAAGGAAATATAGAATTGTGCTGCAAATACTCACAATGCAAGCAAATACAGAAACAGGTTGAGCTTTCTCAGCCACCGTAGAATGGTGCACATTGCCTATTTTTTTTCTGTTGAACATCATAGTTCAGCACAAAGGTAAATAGAGAGATAATCATAGTAAATTAAGTATATGAAAAATAATACATTTAAGATTTGTACCTCTTATTATGTGGAGACGTGAATCTGCAGTGTCAGTCTTCATCTTCTGATGAAAATCAACTTCTTATCACTAATAAAAAAGTAAAAACTTCAAGAATTTGAAATATATTTTTTCTAACTTAATAAAACCACCCATTAAGTTCATTAGTTCCTCATTACATAAATTGTCCCAGCATCTGAAAGTATAAATGTGTACTAGAAATGTCTGTAGAGACAGTTCTGATGTTTCACATGTTGTGCAATCCAAGCGAGATCTTAAACACAGATGGCGATCATTGTTAGGCATTAGTGTGCCCTGTCATTAAGAGGTGGCCAATTAATTCCCCTCCACAACAGCAAGTGATGCTAATGAACGTTGACTCCGTGCGGTGCCCTTCTCCATGGGATTTAAACGAGGACAGAAAGACGGGCATGTCCTTGTCAATGGTGGCTCTTCTGCAAAAAAGACCTTTCCTGTCTGTTCTTAACCTCCTAAACGTATAATATGTGCCATCAAAGGCCCCTTCACTGCACAATACAAACAAAATCCCAACAGACTGAAGAATATGAAAGCTGTCCAATGAACATCTGGGTTATATACACCTTAAGTACTATCGACAGCATTTTTCATGGAGAAAACTCAAACATGCCAGTAACAGATAACCAGATCTTCATCCACTTAGAAAAGTAGTCCCACCTCAAAATAAACAATTTTGACAACTTTACAGGTCAAACAATAAACTATTTTGATGTGAATAGTTCAGGTAAACACTTTTACAAAAAAAAACAAAAAAACATACAAGCTGCAGATTTATGATTTAAACCCTTCAAAAGGATACATAGACTTGCATTTTGTTTCTCTTTATAAATTGATCCTAAAATAATATATTAAATAGTTTTAATAATATTTTAATTTAAAAAAATATTTTTATAATTGGCAAACACAAATAATGTTATAATTTTAAAATATAAAAACACATGCTGTTAATAAAGATTAAACATTCCATATAATGCAGTTTCTTTGACTGTGTTAACATATTTCCTATTAAAACAGGAAGTTGGAGAGGGGCATATCAAAGGGTATGGCTGCATCCGAAATCGAATACTTCCCTATACTATATAGTAGGCGAAAAGCAGTATGTGACAAAAGAAGTATGTCCGAATCCACAGTACTAATAAAAGAGTTGGCAAAAAGTACCCGGATAACCTACTACTTCCAGCGAGATTCTGAATTGTGCATACGACGGACACTTTACTATCCCATGAGGCCACAGGAGAGGATTTGTAAATGGCAGTGAAGCGACGTAACTGGCGCTGGTAGATCACATTATAATGACAGCATGGTGAATGTAGTATGTCCTGATTACATTCTTTCTACACACACTTTACTATAAAGAATGTACTTTTTAAAATAGCCAATAGTCTGTTTTATATCATAGCCATGAATTGTGATTTGCTAATTAAAATAATAGAGCAAACTACTTCCCCTAAGTTTGAAAAACAACATCTATCAGGCTTGATGAAAGTCTCATGCAAGTCTCATTCAGTGACAGACAGCAAATAGCACTTTATATTCAGCAAATTTGATTAAATTCAGATTATTTAGGCAGATTACTGCCTGTTTGGGTTCCGTTCTATGTAGAATAATTACCATTTGGATGTAAATTAGATTTCCTGATGATTATGTTTGTAATAATAATTCTCAATGGCACACTCCCGATAACTGTTCCATAATTTATAGCCATTATTAAAGCAAATACTCTCTCTTTATTTCCTGTATGAAGCTAAAGCTTTGTTAAACAGCAGAAACACTGTCAGTGTGAAAGTACAACACGAGCCTTCTGTTGCCTTACCCTTCAGATTCGAGATGGCAATATTGCTGATGGAAGGATTTGCATATTGGTGCTGTAGAGTTGATTCGAGTAAGAGTATCTAGTTCCAGATCAGTGCTAATGAGTAGACAGTCTTGCTTTTACACAGAACTAGCTGACATTTACATGCAACTTGTTTGTGTGCTCCTCATGTTCATTGAAGGCCTCTGGGCACTCTCATTAGTTTATTATGGTCTCATTAGTTTTGAATGTCAAAACTTGAGCATTCTGGATGTTTTGGTCAGAGAAGATTTTGACATTGTTCATTGGTTGCCCTTAAGGCAGGTGACCTCATATTAACTCGCTGTCTTATTGAACCAATGCAACAACTTCTTCTCGACTATCTTGAAAAGGCAACATCTACCATTAAATAACAATTCATTATGTCATTCTTCAAATACAACACCAGATTCACACAGCGTCGGGTGGTTAATGATATACACTTCTAAAAAAAAAAAAAAAAAACTGCTTAAAATTTTACCGTTCAGTGCCCCAGATTCACTGGAGTCCTGGTGACAAATGACAGAATTCAGCAGCTTATTATGATACTGTCAAAAATAGGACATCACTGCTCAGACTGGTGTGAATGTGTGATCCAAATAATTCCTTATTCATAAACTTTTCACCTCTGCGACGCCGAGGACAAATGAGGATTTAAATGGCTGCTCAGGGTACAGTGAGGTATGGATTATGAATAGGGACAGCGATTGATTCCCTGGCGCCGTACAGGCCAGAGAAGCATGACAAGTCTTGTCGGGCACCGGGCCCAGGAGCCGACGGTTCGGGTTGTGAAATTTGTCAAAGTCAATGTGAGTTTTTGTTATAGAAGGAACAAGTGTCAGGGAGAGTTGTTGTATATTAAAAAAGACAAGCGAGAAGAAAAAGACTTGAGAAGTTTAAAAACATACTGGATTGTGACGGGTTTGTATAATGTTTTTATATAAAAGATTCACGTTGAGAGGGCCATATCCAGAGGTTGCATTAACCCCAAAATTTTGTCACTTACCAAACTTTAAAAACATTGACAGACAACTAGCAGCTTAAAAACAAGATCTATTGCTTTTCCTGAATAAAAAATGCTACAGTAGAAATGTTAATACTGATCAGAAGTGGAGAAAAGGGTGCATAGAATAGTAGAGAAAATAAAGTTTTAATGCACCCCCTTGAAAATACACCAGAGAGGGACATGAGTGAGAATTTGGGGAGAGAAACAAGAGACTCCATGTGCAGTCCAGTGGAATAATTTATGGGATATTGTTTATTAAATCATGTGACCACGGTGCAAGACTGCTGTTTGTTGTCTTTTTCAAACTGCGAGAGCGGGATAAAAAAGAAAAAGACAAGAACCAGCCACACAACACTTAGTGAGACTAAAAAAACTCTTGGCACAGAAGTTGTTGTGATACTTTACTCAAAAATTTCAACTTGAAGTTAGTTTAAAAAACTTTTTTTTTTTTTTTTTTTTTTAAATCTTTCCAAATCAAATGTTTTCCTTGGTCTTTTGAAATAAAAGACTTTGATGTACTAAAACATGATGTAAGTTTCAACACTGAAAACTTTCTCCTTGTTCCAAAAGGAGTGTTTATTGACAGTAAACTGTAAAAATGGCTCGCTCCAAACTTCTGCAACTTTTTGAAGTCAGAAAGTTAAGAATGACCACCCAGGGCTGCGTTTCAAGCATCATAACCCTAAGTACATCAAAAACTGTTGATGCCGATGGTTTTTGTCTATGTTTTGGGAAACGCAACCCAGATCTACCCACATATAAAGATAGTGTTTACATAAATGTCTTAAAGGCACAGTAGCAAAGGGAAAAGTTCTGTCAAGAATTCTAGATGGCGCAGGCTGATAGGTCCTTAACTCAAACTGCTTGCAATTACATTGTTCTCTATAGGGCACAGCTGATTGGTTCCTGCTGTATCAACAGCCAATGAGCTTGCTGCTCAACTTTCAAATACTTGGTCAGCATCTGCTGTAGCAGTTTGCAGCGCACTTTCAGAATTCCTATGAAATTCAATATCTAAAATAAGTTAACATTCTTTTACTCCTTATTTCTGTGCATTATTGTGTGGTCTGCCTTTTAATTCCTTAACTAGCAACTATACACAAGTCTTAAACCAAGTGTCAAGTTTTACAGTCTTGCATTCGATGTAGGAGTAAATTACTAAGCATATTGTAAACACAATTACATAATTGTGTTTATACAGCAGCAGCAGCAGCAGCAACAAGCGGTTTATGTAGTCGCTGTGAGAATACAATATACTGTATGTGACCCTGGACCACAAAACCAGTCATAAGTCACATGGGTATATTTGTAGCAATAGCCAACAATACATTGCATGGGTCAAAATTATTATATTTTTCGTTAATGCCAAAAATCATTAGGATATTAAGTAAAGATCATGTTCCATGAAGATATTTTGTAAATTTCCTACTGTAAATATATCAAAAATTAATTTTTTTGAGTGGATATGCATTTTAACAACTTTAAAGGTGATTTTCTCAATATTTGGACTTTTTTGCACCCTCAGATTCCAGATTTATCTCGGCCAAATACTGTCCTATCCTAACAAACCATACATCAATGGAAAGTTTATTTATTTAGCTTTCAGATGATGTATACATCTAAATTTCAAAAAATTGACCCTTATGACTGGTTTTGTGGTCCAGGGTCACATATGAGAACACATTAAAGTGAAATAGACACTTGCGCATGTATACACATTCAACCGGGGTTAAGAAAAAACTGTCTCCTTTTATACTCTTTTTTTTGTCTATCTTTCATTACCTTTCTGTTCCCCAGATGACACAGTGGGGTTACGAAATAACACTTTTTTTTTTTTTTTTTTTGCTTGAAACCTCCAATAATGCCTTCATTATTTTTCCAAGGGCGATGTTTTCATTTCTACGCTGAGTGCGGGCTGATTTTAGCTGCACACAGTATCAGAGTCATGCTCTGTCATTCATCTCTTGTTCCAAACAGCTTTCACATATAAAAATAGGAGGACAGATGGTTTTGACAATGACAATTATCAAATTACACTAAATTATCATTCTATTTGCTCAGGTGGTTCTTTTTCTCATCTCTATCAGCCTGCAACATGATATCATTTGTTAAAGCCACACATATTGCACGTTCTAATGACGTTTGAGACATTTTGGCCCAGGCACAGCTTTGTTGATCCTGGAATAACATACCAATCAGATTTGAGGGCATTTATGTCAAGTTTAGACTTACAACCAGGGTTAGGTGCTTCTACATCAGTGTTATTCACCTATCATTTCCCTCTGGTTTTAGGGATAAGTTATGGGAAGTGTTAGGTTTTGGGGTAGGGATAGGGCTAGGACTAAATCTTCAGACAGGAATGTTGTTCCAGGATCAACAAAATATGTTGATCCAGGAACATGTCTTGCTTGGCAAAATCACGGTGACCGAATACTTGCATAGGCAGATCTAGTCCGCCAAGATCAAGCATGTGCACCATTTCTTATACTCAAATAAATCTCCATACTAAAGGGGCAGGCACACATAGTTAGCATTGTCTTATTATTTGTCTCCTGTATGTTAGGGGATTTTCGTGTGATGTACACTTGGATTGTATTGTTCAATCTTCATTGTCACCTGCTCTGTTGGGGGGTAATTCATGTATGCAATAACAGCAGATCTATTCCACCAAGACCAAACAAATTAACATTGTCATATCCATTACCATGCCAAACACTCTGAGAGTTGTCATGACAGAAATAGCTATGCTCTAATTTATGCTCTACAATACAACAAGCAAACAATAAGTATAACAGAAGTCACTAGTAATAGAAATATCAAACTACGTCTGACATGCACTCTCAAAATTCATATTCAACAGGAAGTGTTTAAATCTCATATGAGTTAGACTTTTAAGTTATAACATCAGTCTCCATAATTTAATTTACATATAGAAAGTGTACATGTGGCTGAACTGAAAGAAGCATGTATGATTCACACATTAGACCTACATTGTATACTTCAGAGCGTTTAATTGACACAGCCGAAGATGTCGTCTCTCACACATCCAGTAAATATTTGAATAATTCATTGCTAATAGAAAACTGGCCTGATTTGCATGTAAGCGTAATTGATTTGGGGAAAAATATGGAATAATGAATCTGGGCCTGCTCTTTATATTTTTCTCCCTCTTAGATTCTCTCCAAATTAACCCCCCTCTCCATCCTCTGTCTCCTTTTCTCTCTTTTTTGTCTATCTTTCATTACCTATCTGTTCCCCAGATGACACAGTGGTAATAGCCTGGCACAGTCCTGGTAAACAGTTTTGACAAATTAAAATCACCCACAGCTCAAGTGAACGACAGCTTTTGTGTGTACAATACATGGATGTAAAATAGAGAGAGAGCGAGAGAGAGAGAGAGAGAGAGAGAGAGAGAGAGAGAGAGAGAGAGAGAGAAGTGCATCCATTCAGTAGAGGATATATCTGGATGGATGGATGGATGGATGGATAGATAGATAGATAGATAGATAGATAGATAGATAGATAGATAGATAGATAGATAGATGGATGGATGGATGGATGGATGGATGGATGCACATTTCTGGTCTTGTCATGCTGCCATTAAAAATAATAATTACAATCATAGAGTTCCAGTTGTGTTTTGATGTTTAAGGAAGCGACATGGACTTCCTCTACTTGAAAAACCTCTTTTGGACAGGTGACATGACTTATCAGCCTCTACAGGAGGAATCATATCTGCTATAGCAACAGACAACAAGAGCCTTCTTCCATCAGATCATATTAACCACTAGAAATCGACTAGCTTAAAGTAACTGTTGCCGTATTTTAACAGAAAAGTTGAGTTAATGCACGGATGTATTGTCAAGTGGGCTGCCTGGGTCAAGTATTGCTTATTGATTCAAACAAGCCTTTCTGGATTTGCAGAACTGTACATTTCATAGCATTATTGCAAACTAAAGCAGTAAACCAAAATGGGCCATATTTGTTAAAAATGTGTTAACCACAGCAAATAGGTGCTCTTAAAGGCAAAAACATAAAAAATACTATACACATATATCTGAGTGGCTTATTACTTTTATAAGCAACAGAAACTTGATACAAGACACAAGTGTTCAATACATAGTTAAATTTAGAATAAGGCAAGCATCAATATTACTATTGCTTATTCTTGGGATTTGAACAAACCCCTAAGCCTAAATATTAAACTTCAGGATGTAAATCATCCTGCATCATCCTATAGACATGAAAGATACCTTTGACAAGATGTGTGCTGTTACATTCAAATTATACAAAAGATGGAAAACCCTGTACTGGCCCATATCTAGTAAAACAGAATTTCAATGGGGATATTTTTAGTTTTTCTTTGGCCAGGAAGCAAACACCCAGAAGAACTCCCTAGAAACCATGTAACAACCAGAGCTTGACATTAACACCCGCCGACCCGCAAAATTGCGGGTGATTTCAGCAGTGGTGTGTAACGCAGTCACTCCTACTGGCCACTTTGGCGGGTTGAATTTTATATATAATATATATATTTTTCAATAGTAGTCTTTTAAAAAGGCATCTGGAATATTAAACGAAGTGCAATGTAGTGTTGTCAAAAATATTGATTTTTCGAACCATCTCGCTATTGAAATATCTGAAATGCTTCCAATACTCATTTTCCTCAGAATAGATACACAATACCAGCTGCGCTTTCTCGTTCTCATATTTCTCCGACAGTGAGTTGAAACACAAACCCGCCTCCCCTCACTCACTTGTTTCATTTGCTCCAGATGAATATTGTTGTTGTTACCGGGCTTGAATTTCACCGTGGGATTATACGTATTGCACATAATTTTACTCATTCCCGAAGATTTGGGGCTCAACAGTCAAATACACACAAAATAATGTCAAAATGACAGTCTTGGTGAGTATTCGTGTAAACACAGTCAGTTATGTTTTAAGTGGACGTAAACAGTTGAGAAAGAAAACGCACGTGTAACAGTATAATGGATCTTAAAGTGACAGCAGCCTAATATACCTGCTACAAATTTATGAGATAATATTAAAAATATCTATATGGCAGTTTTACCCCATGGTCTCGATGTCAAAATTGTAGCCAGTGAAAATGCTGAATGGCTAGTAACTTTGAAAACCACTAGCCACAGTGGCTGGTGAACAAAAAAGTTAATGTCAAGCCCTGCTAACAACCACACAGAACTGCTGAGTAACCACCCAGGACCTCCTAGAAACCAAATAACATCTACCTAGAACCCACTATCAATCCCCAGAAACCCCTAATAACCCCAAAACCCAACCACAACAACCTATAATTGTTGCCAAGTAATAGTTCATAGTTCATCTAACATTATAGAATTGTAGCAAGCTGGTACATTAATATAAAATTCAATACACGTGCGGTCACAGGTGTGCATGAACCAGCTATTTTTCAACGGCTTTGAACGTGGCTCATCCAATCAGTTTTCATAATTATAAATCTAGAACACAGACTCCAATGGTAGGCAGCCAATGCAAGGACCCGCTCCAAATCTGGATTTGACCAGAGGGTATGTATACAGTGTGTCTGCTTACAACAGAGCAGTTTTAATTAAGCGGCACGACTCCCCGGCCAGAGCGCTACAGTTTCCTCCTAATGAATTCATTAGGTTACATTTACCGAATCTATCAAAGATGAATACATTCGCTTAACCTGCATAATAGGTTTGCTTAAAGGGACAGTACACTCAAAAAGGAAAGTTAAATCATTATTTACTCACCCTTATGTTGTTCCAAACCTGTACGACTTTTCTTCTGCAGAACACAAAAGAAGATATTTCGAAGAATGTTAGAAGGTCCAGACAACACTGGACTCCATTGGCTTTCATTGTCTGGGCAAAAAATGTTTCAAAATATCTGTATCTTTTGTGTTCCATACAGGTTTGAAACAACATGAGGGTGAGTAAATGATGACAGAATTTTAATTTTCTCTTTAAGAATGTACCCTTGTCACCCATTTCTGAAAGTAATAAACTCGAGAAAAAAAAAAAAAACCTAACAAGAGTGCCAGTGCCTAATAGCGCGCTCTTAAAATTGGACAAAAAAAAGTTCCAGTTACAGTCAGTGACTCTGCGGGCGGTAATCACGCTCGCCTATTAGGACTGCAATGTCTCTTAACTTCCAGCTCAACAAAATCACTTTCCATCCTTCCTTCCATCTATCTTCATTTTCTGAGGTGACACACTGACAGGGGCTTCCATCATGTGTCATTATTGGTGCATGAAGCTCTGCGGCAGAACCATCCAGAACTCGAGGAAGGACATCAATCTGAAAATATCCCCTCCCTCAAAGACATCTCTAAGCACATGTCACAGGAACATTAGGATGTATGTGGAAGGAATCTTGTAGCTGAGTAAGTAATTAAGAGTGAAGAGCGAATGCATAATTCACATGAGTGGATTTACTGCTGTCAAAGATGAGACATTTGGCATAGGTGAGACTAGCAAGTGGCTAAAAATGAGTCAGCGACTTTCACATGGATGTGGAAATGTTCAAATTTGTTGTTTTCATTATTAAAGGGATAGTTCACCCAAAAATGTATGTTCACACCCTAAAAAGTAATTTAAGGGACGTGTTACCATAACTTAAATAAATGCATGGTTGCAAGTTAAAAAAAATTTGAATTTATTGTTTTAATTAAACCTTTTAAGTTGCAAACATTACTTTGTAGAGTTCTGTTGACATAATGTTGATCATTACATCAACTTAATATTGTCTGTAATTAAACTCAAATTTCTGGGTTTATTGGCTAAGTTGTAGTAACTTAATGAAAATGTCTTGATAACTTCGGAAATTAGGCAGTGGATTTCTAGTTCCCAGCATGCTTTGCATAGGACTGGATATGGAGAATAAATGTTGAAATTAAGTGTTAACTTATTTGTTTTTAGTGAAGGGAAAGACATGCTAGTGTTTAATGCTTTTATGTTTGACATTTAAAAGAGTTTCTGTAATGTTAACATTTTTGGGGGGTTATCATTGTGCTGAAGAGTAGATACATGAAGATAAACACTAGTGACTCTATAAGCAATGACTGTGCTAATGCCAGTGACAAGTAAATATCTTACTTGTTTATTAAATATACATGTTAAATAAGTTATGTTAGCATGTGCTATGATAGCTGTTGATTTGAACTGAAATAGATCAGATTAATTGGTTCCAGGGCTACAACTCTGGTAGTTGGAACAACTTAATTTTTTGAGTTATCAACTTAAAAAAATTGTGTTTATGCTACAAATTAAGTTCCTCTAACTCAATGTAGCTTGTTGGTTGAACGTAAATTCACTCAAAGTTGTCATGACTCAAAAAAATGTATGCAAACTGTTGCGTTAATTTTTTTGTTGTGCCGACACATTATTTTTTAGATCATTTGCTCACCGTGATGTCATTTCAAATCCGCTTGATGTTCTTTCTACTGTGGAACACAAAAGCAGGATCCTTTTTTGCATATAGGCTGTCATGACCAAAAAAATATCATAAAAGTAGCATAAAAGAAATTAATATGATTTGTGTGTTACATTCTAAGGACAAACTTTAAAAAAAAAAAAAAAAAATCTTGCCTTCTACCTTTTGTGTCCCATTTGCACTCCTCAATATCCAAACCAATTGCTTCCGGCACTACTGACGTCAAACCTGCAACAAAGACCCTTTAACATGAAATATTTATACACGTTGGCTATGTTTAGAAAAAGTAGTATGCAGAATGATATACAATATGCAATAAAACATGTTTCAAACAGTAGTGTGCTATATTGTTGTCACATGACCTCACTAAGTTATTTCTTTAATTCTCTTTAATTATTATTATTTTTAATTCTCTTTAAGTCTGAATGACATGAGGGTAATTAATGAAAGTTAATAATTTGATATAAAATTATATCAATATTATTATATTTAATATATTAATTATATATTTTATACACACACACACACAAACACACACACATATATATATATATATATATATATATATAAATACATTAATTATATATATTAACATATTAATTAATTAAAAAAATTAACTGTTAAATAAAATAATTCTAGTCATAAATTGTAAAATTATAATACTACATGGTCATTGTTGCACAAAAATTAATATTCTAGGCTGCTTTGAAAAGAAAGTGATTCCTGGACTGCAATGTTTTCACTCACCAGTTATCAGCTTGGAAATAAAAATATCAATTTTAAACTAAATATAAAAATAACTTTTGACAATAAAGAGTCACTTCTGGTTCATTCATCACACTGGAAGGAAGGTCAAATCGAGCACATTGCATTGTGGGATACAGTTTCCCACAAAGTGTGCTTGTGCATGCTGCGCATTTTGGTAAATGTGAAGGTCAAAGTATTCATACAAAAAATGTGCATAACCTAGACTTGTTTACATTCTGCTTACTGCAAAACTAGTATGTAAAACTATTATAGAGCATTAGAGAAATTAAATATAAATAATATATAGGTAACAGTGAGCCTTAATCATCCTTCTTAAAGCAAAACATGGAAATCCGCTTATTTACATAAGGTACCACCTGCCTCTATCGCAGGGCCTGCCAGGGAACTATCAGCGGCATCAGGAAGGTGACCCTTCAAGTGTTGCCGTTGACATTGAGTAGCATCCCCTGGATATTGCTTATTTAAAGTTAAAGTAGGGGCGAAACGTTGATCAAAACGGGAGAGGACGGTGAAAAGACAATAGAGAGCGGCACGGGTCATCTACCAGATCTAAGATGGTGTGACTCACTTTGACTTCAATTAACTCCTGAGGGAGGTTTCCCGCTCCATGTGTGATCTTTATCACCGGGCTGCCTCTTAGATCAGTATCATGGGCCGAACCACAGGGAAATGGAGATGGCTGGCTTGACAAAGTACAGAAATCACTTCTATTTTTGGGTCCGTCCCTCCCTCCCTTAACAATGCCACCTCACAATTGACAGTCATGACCTTGATCTAAAAGGGAAAAGTTTGTGAAGGCTCAAGGTTTGTGCTGATGCAGTAAACAGGGAATTTGACAGAGTACAAAGTGTTAAGGAGAACATAGTGATGCTACAGGAGTAGTTCACCTAAATAATAATAAAAAAAAAAACCCACTGTCATATACTCACCCCCATGTCATTTCAAACTCGTATACTGTTATTTTTTTCTGTGACCATGTCTGTGTCAAGCTCCAGAGATGACAGGAAAAACTAACTGATTTGTGCGTTATATTTTAAGTATCATTTGAATCTAAACGTAAACAAGAATTTTACCAGTGAATAGCTAGTACTAATCTACTGTATCAACTTGGAATCATAAACGGCAAGAGTCGTATGCACCACTTTTATGTTGCTTTTATAGTGTTTGCTTGTGCTTTAGTCGCTATAAATGTTGTTGTATGGGGGAAAACATATGGTTGAAATTATTTTCAAAATTGGAATGACATGAGGGTAAATAGTGACATCAAATTGTTTATATATATATATATATATATATGAACAAATACATATTTTGACTATTCCTTTACATAAGCAAATAAATAAAAATAAATGAAATAATAAAAAATGTAAAATTAATAAATAATATTTAATAAAATATTGTATAAATTATATTTTATATACATATATATATATATATATATATATATATTAATAATTAATATATATATAATATAATATAATATATAATTTTTTATGTCAAAATAATACATAAATAATTATTAACAAACAAACAAATAACTAAATACTGTACATGCATAAATTAAAGAGCATATTCAGATAATTTCATAGAAAATTTGTGAAATTATAATATATATAATAGTCAGTGTTGCACAAATATGCACATTTTAGGTTGCTTTGAAATGAGAGTCATTCCTGGACTGTCGACTTGGCAAGAATCAAAGGTATTTTCACTCCTGCATACATAAGCACGCCACAATGCACTTGTCAAAAAAGCTCTTTTCAGTATTCTGCTTAACTTGAACGATGAAAACATCCGGACAACCCGACTGCAGCATTCTGTGATAATCTTGCAGAACATTCTGAGATATATTTCTGCTACACAGGACACACATATCAAAATGAAAAGGAGTAAAATTGACATAGTAAATATGGCGAAGAAAAACTCTTAGACATCCCAGCTCTACATGAGCAGAAAAGGGTGAGACAGATGTGGAGAGCAAGTAAAAAGAAGAACCTGCTCTCCAAGAACCCACTGTGGGGAATTTTCTCTCTCTCTCTTTCTCTCCCCTTCCTTTCTCCTCCCTTCCTGCTATGACTTCTCTACTGTGCAGTTCCGGGCTTTGATCACTGTTTGTACTGTGTGTATGATATTTAATGTAATTACAGTGAGGATTTGCAGGCCACGTCCTCCCCTGCAGGTTTTCTAATATTAATGATCCGCTGTGGGTGGCATGATTGCGGGTGGGAGGGTAATCGCAGAATGCGTTGCCGTGAAAACCTCCTCTCACCGGAGACAGCGACCTCGTTCATTGCGTCTTAGATTTTGTTAATGGCAGGGCACAATAAGGCCAATGCTTTGACAATGCTATCCCTCCTGCATTTGCACATCCAAGAATAGAAAATTGAACTGCCGGCTAACTGACTGACAGAACAGGTTTGTTATGAGTCAAATGACTTTAACTGCTTCATGAACAATGAAATGGAGGGAAAAAGAGGCATATGTATTGTTTTTTGCTCACCAGCCAAAGTTACTCAGCATTTTCACTCGCCACAATTTTGACATCAATACCATGGGAGAAAACTGCCATATAGATATTTTTAATGTCTCATAATTTGCCTGCAGGTATATTAGGCTGCTGTCACTTTAAGACCTGATGCACGGATCCATTATACTGTTACACATGTGTTTTCTTTCTCAACTGTTTATGTTCACTTAAAACTGACTGTGTTTACCTGAATACTTGCCAAGACCAGCATTTTGACATTATTTTGTGTGTATTTAACTGTTTATGCACAATAAGCAGAGAAAAAAAACTCAATTTAATACTGAGAGGCGGCTTTATGTGCACTCACTTTGGGTGTGACCACAAAATCTGCGGGAATGAGTAAAATTATGAGCAATATGTGCAATCCCACGCCGAAATTCAAGCCCGGTAACACCAACAATATTCATTGCGGGAGCAAATGAAACGAGTGAGTGAGTGACTTAGTTTACTACTTTAGATGACTTTTTAAAAGACTACAATTGAAAAATTTATATATTATATATAAAATTTGACAAATTCAAAGTGGCTAGTAGGAGTTACTGCGTTACATGCCACTGCTGAAATCCACCCACATTTGGCAGGTGTTAATGTCAAGCCCTGTGTACAACATATGACTAACTAAAAAGTAGTGATGTTATTATCTTAACTGCATTTTCAGCAGCTTAACAGTAGTTTTCTAAATAATGTAACTTTTCCAATGACAAGCTACTTTTTCTAAATCAGTAGAAAATGTTCCTCTATCCCAAGTAGTGATTGAAAAATCTGATTCATTTTAGTAAATGGGAATGAATTGACTCACTCAAATGAACTGGTTCACTAAAATAAATCAATTCATTTTAGTGAAGTGTTTTAGTGCTTTGAGTTGATCAAGTGAATCAAATCCATTCAGTGAATCAAATCAATTTTAGCAAACCAATTTTTTTCCCCTCAGTCCTCCCCTATCCAAAATAGCGTCAATGTAGAGTAGCTTGCTGTTTTTATTAGCACTTTTTAGTGTTGTGCAGCTACAACGACTGGAACTCTATACTGACCAATTAGCATCCCGGGACAGGAACAATGTGATTGTTTCAGCTGTCTATATATGTGCATTTACCAGATAAAAACAGATGAAGCAAATGTTACAACGTCTGAAACAAAGAACAAATCAAATAGGAATATTTCAGAGGTTTTGAAAGCATTTAGAAAGTGATGGGTTTGTAGCCTCCTCAGGAAGGATGTCTGACATGATGTGGGCAACGTGCCAACACGGCCAGGTGCATAATCATGCAGTCGGCTCCAGCTGGACTCACCTGACTGAGAGAGGAGGCCAAGCCCTTTGTCAAGCTACAGACGCATCAGGTTATCAGCCAGACTCAACCAAACCAGAGAGAGGTTTCTTGACTTGCAATGGTTAAACGGTTTGCACAGACGCTCTGATTCGTTGAGCCATTATTCTCATGTAGACAACATGGGTTCGACTCCATCTTGCATCATCTATCATTTCCTTTTTGTGTCCTTGTCATTTCCTGTCTTATAAGTCACTATGCCTATAAATACAAGTGGTAAAAAGTACAAAAATAGAATAAATGGCTACTTCAGTAAAAAATTGATACAGTAAATTAAAAAAAAAATTCTATATATGCACATATGTTAACGTCTTTCCTAAAAAGGTTTTGAATATTTCCACCTTTAATGCTTAGGAAAAAATATTTTAATTTAATACTGATATTTTCTGTCGTCCCAATAGTGGGGCATGTTGTCACACTATAACAGGGATGCTTTCAGAAAAAGAACCAAACTTAAATAGCCAATTATAGACATTTCATTTAAATCTAAACAGTAAAACAACTCAATTAAATCTGTTCAAAACATTTAAACAATTTTAAAGCTTATTTATGCACATACTGTACATTAAAGTCTTTTTGCTAAAAAGGTTTCAAACATTTCCACCATTAAGTGTATATATATATATATATACATACACTTTTTAAAGAATGATACTCATTTGGTATCATTCTTTATACACACACACACACACACACACATATATATATGTGTGTGTGTGTGTGTGTGTGTGTGTGTGTGTGTGTGTGTGTGTGTGTATGTGTGTGTGTGACAACTTGCCCCTACCTGACATTTATGAAAAAAGAACCCTTGTCATCAAAACACAGCTCAGCTTTTGGGTTAATATCTATCTACATTACATAGTTGATTGCTTGATGTATGCCAGTGTTGTTTCATTATGTTCACTTGTAGTTACCCAATAGAATATGAATATCTAATGCTTTGCATTCTTCATATACAAACCATTCAGAACTGAATGTATTTGTGAGCACATCATAAATCACTATGAATGCTTTTATGGTTTCCTAATCATGGTCGTAATTATGATAATGCTGCTATAAGCGAGTTACATTATTTCACTTTGTTGAATCACTAATGCTTGCATTCATCAGAGTGTCGTGCTTTAGACTCTTTGGAGTTTGGCAGAGACATGTGGCAATATCTAATTATTCAGTCTAAGAGTGTGTCAGAGACCCTGGAATGCCAAATCAGTCATGCTGGTGTCACTCCAGGGACATCTGCACTACTCTGTCTTTATTTTACTCCATTCAATGTGGTGGATGATGGATTTATGAGCTGTGTGTGTGCTCTCTCTCTCTTTCTCGCTTTCTCAGCTGAGCAGATTGCCTGGGAAACTTCAGGGTCTCTGTCAACCCTGTTCTCCATTCCTCCTTATGCCACCTTGATCAACATTCACAGTCAATCTGTGCATTACTCATGTAGCATCACGCTGTGTTTATCATGAACAAATTTGGACAGGTGACCTTATCGGCCAAACAGTCAAACATGTAATTCCTGACCAAAAAAGACTACTTATTAGTGGTGCATGCTAAGGCAAACTTTATATTTATGGATTTAAACAAACTCCTAACCCTTAGTATTAAACTTTAGCGAGTAACTCATTCCATGCCAAAGGGGTTTAATTCAAATCATAACCACAAGGTTAGTTGTTTGTGCTACACACATGAACGATTTCTCAAATCATGCTGCTTTTTGAGGCTTTTTTCGAATGGAAAATGATAAAAAACTTTGGGGAAAATCCATATATTTATCTGAGCCCTAGGGATTTGAATATCTTAAAGGCTTTTTTTTTTACTTTTGGCAATAAGCAACTGCCAAGGAACCACCCAGAACATTTTGTCGACCACTTTTTAATGCCCGAACAACCACTCAGAACATAGCAACTATAGCAATGTCCTGGAAAACACCCAACAAGCACCCTAGCAAACTGACAGCGATTTCTGCACAGGCAAACAGCACTCAGATTTTCTTCAGAAAATATATAAATCTGTTTGTGAACAATTATTGTGAACAGGGCTTGACATTAACACCCGCCAACCCACCAAATGCGCTTGGATTTCAGTAGTGGCATGTAACGCAGTCACTTCTACTAACCACTTTCGTGGGTTCAATTTTATATACATTTTTCAATTGTATTCCTTTAAAAAAGCATCTGAATTAATAAACAATGTAGTGTTGTCAAAAATATCGATTTTTCGATATGTATCGATACTGAAATATCTGAAACACTTCCAATACTCATTTTCCGCAGAATACACGATACCAGCTGCGCTTTCTCGAACTCTCATCTCAAACAAACCCGCCTCCCCTCACTCACTCATTTCATTTGCTCCGGATGAATATTGTTGGTGTTACAGGGCTTGAATTTCAGAGTGGGACTGCGCGTATTGTGCATAATTTTACTCATTCCCGCAGATTTTGTGCTCACACCCAAAGTGCGCACACATAAAGCTGCCTCTCAGTACTAAATTGAGTTAATTTTAGCTGCTTATTGTGCTTAAACAGTCAAATACACACAAAATAATGTCAAAACGCTGGTCTTGGTGAGTATTCACGTAAACACAGTCAGTTATGTTTTAAGTGAATGTAAACAGTTGAGAAAGAAAACGCATGTGTAACAGTATAATGGATCCGTGCATCAGGTCTTAAAGTGACAGCAAGTCACCTGCTGCAAAATTATGAGATAGTATTAAAAATATCTATATGGCAGTTTTTCCCCATGGTATCGATGTCAAAATTGTGGTTGAGTGAAAATGATGAGTAGCTTTGGAAAACCAGTAGCCACAGTGGATGGTGAGCAAAAAAGTTAATGTCAAGCCCTGATTGTAAACATGTATTTCAAGCACTTGAAATGTATTTTGGACTTCTAAAAGTCTTGAAATCAGACTGGTGATGTCAGGGAAATCAGAAATCCCACCATAACATATCGGCTCACAGCATGAACTATTTGTAGCTATTTTGCATTCAGCAGAACATGATCAACGCTGACACAGAAACATAATCAAAGGACCAAAATGCCTTTGCTTATATTAGTTCTGTCTGCATATTTGAAAAATGATGGCAATTATCACATTTCATATATTCGAGACAAACAGCGGCTTGAAACGCACTGAGGAGTAGGCAGATATAAGCTATGATATCTCAAAGAAATAAATAAATAATTTTAGCCAGCATTACATTTACCTCTGTTTACACAGTTAGCTGTAATTAATCTCCATGACAGCATATGTGCAAAACACACTAAACCTTCACTTGCCAAGAGCACAATCATTTGTTAGTCTATTAAAAATCATGATGTTGACTGCACTGCTTCTATGCACACAGAGCATAGTTAGCCACAACATGGTATTGAATTTAAAATAAAATAACTACATGTGATGTATGCAGGCACAAAATCTTAAAATATTAGAATATAATTTCACTTATTTAAAAAAT
Source organism: Ctenopharyngodon idella (assembly GCF_019924925.1). Classification (NCBI taxonomy): domain Eukaryota; kingdom Metazoa; phylum Chordata; class Actinopteri; order Cypriniformes; family Xenocyprididae; genus Ctenopharyngodon; species Ctenopharyngodon idella. Next base: position 29,006,918 of record NC_067225.1, on the reverse strand, counting down.
ACAGCATCATAAGTGTATTCAGACATAATAAAATATAAAAACAAAACAAAACCAAAAATGAAATTGTGATGAAACAAACCACCAAATGTTTAAAGTTCCACTTCAACACCATTTTGTGTTTATGTAGAGTATTTAAATACCTTCAAGTCCTTTAGCACATATAAATTAGCAGTTAGCATTAGCAGAGTGCTAATATCCTCATAATTCTCCATCTGTAATGCTTCAAATTTATAAAACAACAGTCAAGAGCTGTACATTGTCTGATTATTCAAATGTACAATGCATAATGCACCATAATCAAATAATAAAGTTATTGTTCGGGCATCAGATACAACCACAAACTCAATAGAAGTGAAACTAGCGACTAGCTTTATTATTCTTCATTGCCAAAGGCTGAATGCAATCATGCAATCATTTCACAGAGCTATATTTAGACACATAAACAGAACAAAAAACATACTTTATGAAAAGCAGCAGCAGAAAGTATGCATGAGAGGATGTTTCTAGTCTTTTAGCTGCTCAGTCAAAGCTGATGTCAGGATGCCTATGTGATTCTTGAATACAAATGCTACTAGGTGCTCCATTACCTAACATGTAAGTCAGCTTGCTACAAGTTTCTATACATATTACTGTGTTCATTTACATACAATATACAATAACTGATGTATATCCATCATCATTAAAGGGGACCTATTATGCAAAATTCACTTTTGCATGGTGTTTGGCTATAAATGTCTGTTGGCAGTGTGTGTACAACCACCCTATAATGATAAAAATCCAACCACTCCTTTTTTTTAATCCCCATAAATCATAAGCAGTGTCTCAGAACAAGCCGTTTCCAGATCCCTGGCAGTGTGACGTCACATTAGCCACAGGCCCCGCCCACGAATAAGACACTACCGTTTTAACATAGAACCGCCCTGAGCGAGTTCACAGCCAGTTGTACAGTCCGCCATTGCTGCACTGACAAGAACGTTTCCCAAGCGTTTTAGGTGTTCTGTAGCTGGATGGATTAATCCACATAACTCTCTCCATTTACTCCCTAAATCTGAGCCGCTGAAGACGAGGTGGATTAATTTTGTTTTCGAAGAAAATGCTCCCTCAACTCAACCAAAATTCGTTTTTGTCTGCGTTAATCATTTCACACCGGACTGCTTTGTGAACTAATGTCAATACAAAGGAACAATACAAAACAGAGGTTGTGCTAAAAAGTTGTTACTCAAGGATAGATCAGTACTGTTCGTGATCCAGCTTACAGTCTCCAGAGTGATACTGGATACGGCAGTAATGAAGGTGAGAGCACTTCATTACAGTTCATCGGAGCTGATTTACGGATATAAAGTTTACTAGTTTATTAAGCACCACCCGAAAAGGCAAAAGGTCTTTATATATTTGTTTACTTAACAAATCATTATTAATATTAGCGTAAGTGTTATTAATGTTAAACAGGAATGTCAACAAAACTTGTTAATTTAATGTGATTAATAGGCAAAATTCTGTAATAAAGAATTTTCCTACAATTGGAGTAATTCAAGCTTGAAGTATCACCCAAATGCCACCCCAGGCTCATTGGAAAAACATGCCTGTGGCAACATTTTTGCTAAATTATATTACATTGATTCTTGCACGTTTCGCAGCACTTTCAAAGTAAAGGGTCCCTGAATTGTCACTGAAAGTGCATTCAATTTTCCCCAAAAGAAGGGAAATTGGGCAAAGTTTTATTGTACGTATCGCAACAGTTCAGGAACAAAATGTCCAGCGAGCGCCATTAAAAAGTTTTTGCTCTGTCACATTTGAAAAAAAAAAAGAACACCTACATTAATAAACTCTACCATAAACCTAACCGATTATGTTAACAAAAGATGGCATGAGATAAAAACACAATTTGCTGAAGCAACCATGCCAATAACTTGCTTCAACAAGTCTTTGAGCTCTTTTAATGTTAAAGTCCCCCCTGAAATCAAAATGTAATTTTTTTTGATCTTTTAGTATTAATATGTTTGCCTTAAGGTTATGAATAAGCTGGTGTGTTCCAAAACAATGACAAAATTTGCATTTAGGAGATATAAGCATTCAAAACTTACAGTCTCTCACTTCTGCTAAAATGGATCACAGATTTTCATGACATCACCACACACTTCAGCTTCTCATCAAATCTTCGGTCCAATCAAATGCTCTCTAGAATCTGAAGTCCCACCTCCTCCTACACTATTAACAGACGCTGAAGCTGCGGCTGAAATCAGTCATTTGTTCACACATTTACTAGTTTCTACATGGTGAATGGCACCTGATGCACTATATAGGGGATAGGAAACGATTCAGACAGTGTAAATATGCTGTTCATTGACGCGAATAAAGTCCGTTTTCGCATTAGTGTCACGTGAACCGCCACAGCACAGCCTGGGTCAACACATTGAATAATGCTGCGTGTTCCAAGACACTTTAGTGGGCCTTTAAAATGTGAAAATCTCTTTTAATGTGAAAATTTGCCCCGTCATCTTAATTTGTGAGAAAACATATAAAAGTTGATGGTGTTTTACTGCTATAGTGTCCATTTCAGTTCAGTGAATTGTGAATATATAGCCTACACTCTTAACAATAAAAATTCCAATAAAGGGTTTTTGCAGCGACGCCATTGAAGAACCATTTTGGGTTCCCCAAAGAACCTTTCAGTGATCAGTTCTTAAAAGAACCATTTTTTTCTTAATGTAAAGAACATTTTATCAATCTAAAGAACCCTTTTCCACCATAAAGAAACTTTTGTGGAATGGAAAGTTTCCATGGATGTTAAAGGTTCTTAATGGAACCATTAATGCCAATAAACAACCTTTAGTTTTAGGAGTGTAGGTATGTTTTTGGAGTTTTGCAAAAATGTAGGTTTTTCCAAAGTGCCTAGGTTGCTGCCTGTGGGCCTAATGTCTTGCCTCAGCGAATACCGATATATGCGATTAATGTTGATTAATTAGATTAATCAGTCGACATATCAAGTAATTTGTTTTTGAAATTTTTTATCGATTGACGGTCCCTATATTAACATTTACCGTACTGTAGATAAATGGTGCAATAACATGACCTCAACCTTTCCAATGCAATTATTATTTTCCAGTCCTCACTTTTATTATTATATGTTACTTTATTCGAAAAGCATATAGTTGCACAGATTAATCTTATTTTGTGCATGGACACCACACAGTGCTTCATGCCAAGCTGAAACAAATTCGTTGGGAAAGAGAAACCTTTGAATGGAAAGCCCTGGAGGCTCTTTTCTTTATCTCATTCAAATGTACGGCATCAACGTGTCTCTAGGGACCCTGGCAGTCCTAAGGCTTAGAACACAACAACAGCGTTATCACAACATCTGTGGAGAGGGGCAGAGAGGGGAGACAGGAGCCACACTATTATGTGAAAGTTCATAGCAACCTCTTTAGGGCTTGTTTTGCATTTGCCGCTGCAGTTTTCACTGTAAATTGGTGTGTGACACATTCGACCTCCGATTTGACCAAACATGATGATTTATCGATACATTCACACATTGCAGGGATCTTGTCTTGGTTGCTTTTTATTTCATACAGCTCATAATAGAGCTTATACGGTTTATCATACCCAGTGCTCCATATGTTTTGACAGCTGGGTTGCCAGATTGACTGAGAATTCATCTGAAAGGGTTATTGATCTTAAATGAATATCAAACTGGGCTTTCATTATATATAGATAGAAAGTTAAAGTCATGGTATTCATTAGATGCTAGCTAGAGATGTAAAAAAGATGCATCATGTTGAAATATGACAAAGAAAACTCATTACACCAATTACAGAATTTAATAAGGGATGTTTCTAAAACTCTCGAGTGGCCTAAACCAACTGGAGTGGTTTATTGCTTTTTGAAACAATGGCAAAGACAGTTTAATAAGGATTGTATTATTAACAATTACTGGAGTAAACAATTCCTCTGCTAACTAACTAAGGGGTTTATCATCACTGCCCTGCAACATAGCAACTTAGAGCATTAAAGGGATACTTCATCCGAAAACAAAAATTGTCTTCATTTACTCACCAAATTCAAAGAGGTCCGGATGGATGGATGGATTGAAAGAAGGAAGGAAGGCTCATTTTAAAAATGCTTAATGTTACACTATTAAAAATAAAGGTTATTTATTAGGATACGGTTCCATGAAGAACCTTTAACATTCATGGAACCATTCCATCACAAAAAGGTTCTTTATAATGAAAAAAGGTTCTTTAGATTAATAAAATGTTCTTCACACAAAGAAAACTAACTGTTCACTGGCTCTTTGGGGAACCAAAAATGGTTCTTCTGGCATCGCTGTGAAAACCCCCTTTTGGAACCTTTTATTTAAAAAAAAAAAAAACGAATTCTGTATTCGGATACATACTACTCTTACTATTTTGATCATATCTTTTTATGACAGGAATAGTATGAGTAGCTAGTACGCAGTTCCGAATTCAACAAAACACATTAAAGGGTTAGTTCACCCAAAAATGAAAATTCTGTCATTAAGCGACGAGAATACTTTTTGTGCGGCAAAAAAAAAAAAAAACGACTTTATTCGGCAATATCTAGTGATGGGCAATTTCAAAACACTGCTTAATGAAGCTTCGAAGCTTTACAAATCTTTTGTTTCAAATCAGTGGTTCAGAGTGTGAATCAAACTGCCAAAGTCACGTGAACCATTGAAATTTCGAAACGTTCCGAATCACTTATGACGTAACAAAGCCTTGTTTACTGAAATCACGTGACTTTGGCAGTTTGATACGCGCTCCGAACCACTGATTTGAAACAAAAGATTCGTAAAGCTTCGAAACTTCATGAAGTAGTGTTTTGAAATCGCCCATCACTAGATATTGTTGAATAAAGATGTTATTTTGTTTTTTGGCGCACAAAAAGTATTCTCGTTGCTTCATAACATTAAGGTTGAACCACTGTAGTCACATGAACTGTTTTAAATACGTCTTTAGTAGCTTTCTGGGCATCTGAAAGTGTTAATTATCTTGCTGGCAATGGAGGCCTCATGAGTCATCGGATTTTATCAAAAATATCTTCATTTATGTTCCGAAGATGAACGAAGGTCTTACGGGTGTGGAACGACATGAAGGTGAGTAATTAATGACAGAAATTTCATTTTTGGGTGAACTAACCCTTTTAGTAATTAGTGCAGTTAAACAATTAAAACAATACCCTCAGGACAAATAGCATCTACTGTCCAGTCAAAAGTGAATTAGTCGTCTTTTGACATTATCATGAACAAATGGTATACTGTACTTCCTCTTTCTTTCCTTACTTGCATTACATTGAGCTTGTTTTAAATCTGCTTTCTCTGCTGTGAACTGGCATATAAGCTGTTTGCTCTTCATTGTTCTCTGTTGTGATGTATTTTAATGTGTTTCCTGTCTGGGGAATACACATGTAAATTAGCTATCTGCATAACTCCGGTGCAACTCCCAAATTGGTCACGGTCCCTATTAAACAAATTGATGAACAAAAATAAAACTACAATGCAGCATGTGTTTATGTGTGTTCGTGGTGGAGTATGCAGGGCCTTAAGCTCACATTTCAGAAATTACTCTGTTTGCTTGAAGCCTTATTATAGATGCACAGTACATCTTTATATGGGCCATTCTAAGGAAACAGCACAATTTTTGCTTGAGAAATTCAGGGGTTTTCTTATTCATTTGAATAGGTTACTGCTGAAGTTTAACACATTTTACCACCTCAGGACCAAAGTACCAGAACCATACCCACCATAGACATTAAAGGGATAGTCCAAACCTGTGGATAGCAGAAAAAAAAGGAAATGTATACAAGTTTGGAACAACTTGGGGGTGAGTAAATGATGACAGAATTTTCATTTTTGGGTGAACTATCTCTTTAAATTCGGGATGAAATGGTTAGTCTTTTCTTCCCTATTGTGATGTGTATCTGATTGAAACAGCTTTTTGAACAAGAAAAAATTTGGTTTGATTTGATTTTTCTTCACTGGGCAATGATTGGATGGTTGATTTGTCCCATCCTTGCGCCAGCAAATACGTCATTAGAGAAGAGATGTTGCTGAATTGTCAATTTTTATTTCACGGTGACTTTAATAGGCCACCATAGAGAGGCATGCCTCTCCAGTACTCAAATTAGTGTTACATTTATTATATGTATGAAAAATTAGTTTCTCAATGACCAATTCGGTCATTACTTACTGTACAATTCTAAATATGTGGTTATTGCATTACAGTAACAACAGCAATCTATTACAAATCATAGCCTAAATCTCATTATTTTAACCTTGAAATAATAGTGCTAAGTTTGGAATTCACATATACTTATAATTTAAACATCCTAATTATAATTATAAATAAAATTTGGTAGTATAACTAGAATTTGGTGTGCCATTTAATAAATTACACATTAGAATTGGAAAATAAATGTTACTGTGGCATAAAATGGCTTAAATGGCTAGTAAATATCATCGCATCACAGTATTTACAGTCAAGATTCTTATGCATTTGTTTCTGAAAAAAATCATGTCTGTATTAGATACTGTTTCATGACAGAGTTAAACTAGTGCAAATACTGAAAAAGAAGCAACTCTTTTTGAACTTTGTGATCAAAAACAGTACGATGTCACACCCTTAAATATGATGTCACAGATCAAATGTCACAGGGAATGTCACAGAAGGCACAAGGAAACATTTTAGGGGGAAAAAACTATAATGATTTTTTTTTTTTGGACAAATGCCACCATTACCTGAGAATGACCCGTAAGTCAACAGGTGCACAGCAACGTCACTAGGATCTGTATTTTCACTCAGGTAATGTAGACACATTACTCGCAGTGAGACAAGGGGAAATATATTTCCGAAATGACACCTGTCATTTACACACTCGACTTCTCTCCTTCTCTGTCTCTCTCTCTCTCACACACAAACACACTGACAGTCACTTTCTCCTCAGATGAATTATAGATAGATCCAGGGACTCCGCAATAATGCTTTTGTCACATCTATATAACATCTACCACTCTAACGATTTATCTGCTGTTATATACAGCCCCAGCTCAAAGGTTCCCTCTTGACATTTATGTGGAGTGTTATGACTGCTCAGTGCAGAGGGACGTCTCAATAGCAGTGACACTGACTGGAGAGCCAGAGAGCCGAGGGCCCGAGGCATTCTGATTTGCATGAGACCTTTCCCCGTGTCACAGAAAGATCAGTCTGACTGCAAACTGTGCCAGCAACCATGTGTGTCTGTGTGTGCAGATGGATGCTTTTAACATGTATGAATTTCATTCACAGAGAAACAAAACAAGACTTTTTCTCACAGCTACGCTATTTTGATACTTTAAGTATACTTGAATTTCTGAGGAGATATATAATTGGTATTAACCAACAGTTGGTTAAAGCTGAAGTGTCAAACTTAAACTTACGTGAAACTTCTTTTTGCTGGACTGCTATTTCCTTGGGGAAATGCAAATCTATTTTATAATTTACAACCTAACAAAGTTCTTATGAAATATTCTGCTTGAAAAGTGTACTTGTGGTATCTTTCTTAAAAATAAATGTCATTTGATTTAATATTTTGTTGACTAATTTCATGACCTTAATACATTTGTAAGTTCGTCTTCTTAATGCTTTTTTGGGTGGCAATGTATATCAAGTCCAGGGTCTTCTAATGTTACTTTTCATATCTTAAACATGATTATATCCAGTTAATATTGGATAATTGAAAACCAAAAGCACTTACCAAAATCACACATTTTTCACCCTATTTTTGAATTTCAAGGAGGTTGGCACTCTACCAGCAAAATGCATAATTCATAAGGTGCACCTGCTTTTTTTGTCGCTCTCTACCTCTCTCTCTGTCTGCATATTTGTTTCTATCATTTCCGTGAAAATGTGTTACAATCATTCTCCATCCACAGTGACAGCATGTTTTATTTTGAAGTTGTATGTTTGGGGTCAGGTGGAACCACTTTCTGCTGGCTGCTGGCACACACATTGGATTTCATGTTTTATAGGGACATGATTTTTATACTGAACAAACTGTATCTTCTATCCCTTAACCCTAACCATCACAGAAAACGTTTTAAATTTTCAAAAACATCACTTAGTATGATCTATTAGCTGTTTTCCTCATGGGGACCAAAAAATGTCCCAACAAGGATAATGATTTCGGATACTGCCAACACAAAATGTCCCCATAAGTGTTGACCAGGACCACACACACACTTTCAATAAAGTATCAAGTATTCTACTTATAGTACAAAGGGAGATACTGCCATATGGGTCACAGCATTCTGATGAAATTACGGTTTTATTTGCCATGAAGTATCTGTGTCCTCCTTGCTGTAGGTCAACTGCTTTCCACTGATGTGAAGCAGAGAATTTAGAACAAAACATGTTTCCCTGTCATTACTGGTGACTATCAAATATTTATTGGTGCAAAATATAAAGTCAACATAAAATAAAATAAAAAAATCAACCTTATTTATCTTTAATATATAATATAATATAATATAATATAATATAATAATCTCTTATGCTCACCATGGCTGCACTTTTTATTCAAAATACATTAAAAACAGTGATATTGTAAAATATTTTTTTATTAATACTATATAAAATCTAATATATTCCTGTGAATTTTCAGCATCATTACTCCAGTCTTCATTGTCACATGATCCTTCAGAAATCATTTAATATGCTGATTTGCTGCTCAAGAAACATTTCTTATTATTATTCATGTTGAAAACATTGTGCTGCTTAATATTTAGCAAAAACAGTGAAACATTTTTTCCAAGATTCTTTAATGAAAAGAAAAGAACATTTAAAATAAAAATCTTTGTGACTTTACTGTGACACTTGATTAATTTAATGCATCTTTGCTGAATGAAAGTATTCATTTCTTTTCTTTTTTTTTTTTTTTTAAGTATTAAAGTATAATATTTGTGAATCTTTGCCTTTCAACCACCTGACACAGAAATTTAAATATCTAGCCTTCAGGCTAGCCTGCTGTAGAACCCGCCACATTTAAACTTTCTAAATGTCAGACTCCAGAAAAATGAAAAGAAACCATCAAAGAGAGGGCAAAATACAGAGAAGAAATAGATGGAAAGGCTAAATTGCCCAAAATAATATCACTGATAACATTCCATCTGAACTGAAAGAATCAGACAAGTTGAAAGCAAGCACTACCGGACAAAAAGTTTTTCAATTCATATTCAAATAAGTAATTGAATTGGACCAATATTATGTGTATAAAACAGAACTAGTATTTATCATTTGATTAATTTTCATCTCTAAGAATTCTGTTTAATCTTAAAGATTCTCTTTGTATTAGAGCTGCACGATTAATCTTTAAAAGATTGCGATCTCGATTCAAACACCCACGTGAACTCATTCCTAAATTACAGCGATTCGGTTTTGTCTATTAAACCTTTGACAAGTACGATCACAGCGGACATTCAAATCTGTGTTTACACTGTCCCTGAACCAGAGAAAGCAGTTGTCATGTAATATAGGTATGAAACAGCTTCACGGTATCATTATTTCTGTGTTAGAAATGTTCAAATTATCATAGAAGTACTGGGATAAAAGTTTATAGTTTGGATATAAACTCTGATGTCCACAGTAGCAATCAAAATTGAGCAAATCACCTTTTGAAAGTAAACTGATGCATCAAACAAAGATTGTATGACTTACATCATTACGCCACTAGGTGGCGACAAATGATGTATTTGTCATTGAATCATTCATTCAAGAGATTCATTCAAAAACGCTCATTCATCCAGTAAATGAAAAAAGTGAAGTATTTATGATTGAGTCATTGAATCATTCATTCAAACTGATTTCTTTTTTAAACATTTTAAATATACTGCAGCAATTAACATTTTGTCAGTACCTCTAGAAAATTACGTTATGAACACAATTGTCTGTTCAAAATCGTGGGAAAATCGTGATTCTCAATTTATCCAGAATCGTGCAGCTCTACTTTGCATGTAACATATTAGTTATGTAAAACTATACCGTTTATTCCCAGTTGTGTGTGGACGCATACAGCCAGCAGAAAGTGGTTCCACCTGACCCCAAACACAACAACTGTAAAATAAAACATGCTGTCACTATGGATGGAGAGCGATTGTAATAGCTACATTTTCATGGAAACGATAGAACAAATATGCAGACAGAGAGAGAGATAGAGAGCGACCAAAAAGCAGGTGAATGAGAAGATTGCGAGTGAGGTTGTCTGGTTTTGGATTTGTAGACAGGCCCTGGATTCATGATGGTGTGATCTGTATTCACCTCAGAGGAAGTGTTAGTCTCCTTCCTGCTGTAGGCAACTGCTTTGGGGTCAGTGAATCCCTTCCACCACTGCATAAGAAAAGCTTGTGTGTGGGATCCTTGTGTTGGAGCAAGATCTCCATTTTATTTTATTTATTTTATTTTCAGCTCTACGCCTTCTTAATTTGAGCCGTGCTGTGAACCTCTGTTGTAAGAAGTCAAGCGCACTTGTTAAGAACACCCAATTGAAACTTATTCACAAGTGCAGCTGTCATTTCAGAGTCATTAGAGTTTTTATACACTTTATTCTGATTGTCATTGCAGGACTCTCTCACTTTAATAAGCTTGCCCCGAGCTTTGACAGACAGAGCTGTTCGTCAGTGTAGCTCTAATGAAGCGTGCGGCTCAAACCCTGTCTGGCTGGAAGTCACTCTGGGTACCTTGGTCTAATGGAACTCTTTCTTTATATCAGCATGTATGGACAGTTGAATGATTGTGCTGCTTATTGAGGACAGCTGTGATAGTATACTTTTCAAAGAGATAAGACATCTGATTTTCAATTGGCAGACAACAATAAGAGTAAAAACATAAAGACTTATCTTGAAGAATGGAACCAATACATATCTATAAAAATCTAGCAATATCTAAAAAATGGATGGGGTCAGTAAGCAAACACATAGCATCTCAGAACACCCTAGCAATCACTTAGAACAGAGGTCTCCAAACTCAGTACCGGAGGGCCGCTGTCCTGCAAAGTTTAGCTCCAACCCCAATTAACCTCACCAGAACCAGCTAATCACGGTCTCACTAGGCATACAAGAAACTTTCAAGCAGGTGTGTAACAACACCCTAGCAACCACTTCAAACACCCAAGCAACCATTTTAAACTATTAAGAACAATCTAGCAACACCGTGGTAACTATACAATCATTTAGAACAGTGGTTCCCAACCACATTCCTGGAGGCCCCCCAACACTGCACATTTTGCATGCCTCCTTGATCAAGCACACCTGAATCTACCTAGCAGCAACTTGGCTACTACTTAGAACAACATAGCAGCCATTTAGAACAACTTAGCAACACCCTAGCAACCACTCAGATCACCCTAACAACACCTTATCAATCACTTAAACCATTTAGAACTATTTAGAACTACCTAACAGCAACTTGGCAACTACTTAGAACAACCTGGCAACACCTTAGCAGCCACTTACAACATATAGCAACCACTTATAACACCTTACCTAGCAATCATTTAGAACAACCTGGCAACACCTTAGTGGCCACTTACAACACTATAGCAACCACTTATAACACCCTACCTAGCAATCATTTAGAACAACCTAGCAACACCTTAGCAGCCACTTACAACACTATAGCAACCACTTAAGACCCTAATAATAACCTAGCATTAATTTAGAACAACTTAGCAACAGCTTGCAACACCCTAGCAACCACTCAGATTACCCTAACAACACCCTTGCAATCACTTAAACCATTTAGAACTATTTGTTACTACCTAGCAGCAACTTGGCAACTACTTAGAACAACCTGGCAACACCTTAGCAGCCACTTACAACACTATAGCAACCACTTATAACACCCTACCTAACAACCATTTAGAACTACCTAGCAGCAACTTGGCAACTACTTAGAACAACTTGGCAACACTTTAGCAGCCACTCATCACTAGCAACATATCACCATAACAACACACTGGCAATCACTCAAAACACCCAAGCAACCATTTTAAACAATTTAGAGCAATCTAGCAACACCATAGTAACTACTTAGAACACCATAGCAACCACTTTGAACACCCCCAGCAAACACTTAGAATATTACATCTTAGCAACCACTTAGAACTACCTAGCATCAACTTGGCAACTACTTAGAACACCATAGCAACCATTTAGAACAAATTAGCCACAACTTAGAACACCCAAGCATCCACTCAAATCACCCTAGCAACTCCCTAGCAATCACTTAAACCATTTGAACTATTTAGAACTACCTAACAGCAACTTGGCAACTACTTAGAACAACCTGGCAACATCTTAGCAGCCACTTACAACACTATAGCAACTACTTATAACACAATACCTAGCAATCATTTAGAACAACCTAGCAACACCTTAGAAGCCACTTACAACACCATAGCAAACACTCAGAAAACCCTAGTAACCAATTAGAACACCCTTGTAACAACCATTTAGAACCCCCTTCAACCAGTGTTGGATGTAATGCATTACTAAGTAATTAATTACTGTAATTTAGTCACTTTTCCCTTGAAAAAGTAAAGTAAGGGATTACTTTTAATTTTCTGGAGTTCAATTACAGTTACTTCTGATGTAATTGCATTAAATACTTTATAAAACAATAGTGGATTTAACATCAAAATGTAACGTAAAAATGTAATGATGTTTTAAATTTAACCTTTCTTTAAATACAGCTCAAGAAAAATGTATGCAATTTTATATAATTTATTTGAAAGAATTAAAAGAGCAGTTTCATGTCTTATCTTTTTATTGTTCAACTGGTCGAGCTTGATATGGGATTTAGAATATAATCAATAAGTAATCCAATACTTTTTAGAGAGAGTAATTAGTACAGCAGTCTAATTTCACAGTTGAAGATGTAAATAGAAGCTAGTAATTAATTACTTTTTAGAGTAACTTACCCAATACTGCCTGCAATCACTCAGAGCACTCTAGCAACACCCTAGCAACCACTCAGAACACCCAAGATACGAAACACATTTTCTTAGGAAAAAAAAGAAAAGAAAATGATTTTTCACTTAATAGTGAAATAGTTTATATTTTTAAACGGGCAAACTTTTTTAATAGTACAACTATTCCATGCAGTCTCTCAATTAATATATGTTCATAAAACGGCATGTACAATAATTGCGAAATCATTTAAAAAGTGCTGTTAAAGAAACTTTAGATGAAGTACAGCATATCGCACCACAGGAAACTGCTGCCACTGTGGCAACATGCCACGTCTAATGGCCTTACGTGGATGTGTGCGTGTATGCGTACACATACAGTATATGAACCCGGGTCTGTGTGTGAGCAGGCTTTGAGAGACAGGCAAAAAAGGAAAGACAGGATTATTAATGAAACTGATTCTATCGCTGCAGGGGTGAGCATATGTTATGATAAATAAATGAAATGAATTGAGCTAAATAAATAATGTTGATTGGGGAGATGTCCAGAGAGAGAGAAAGCAAGGGAACAAAAAAGGAGATATAGCCTATAGGCTGATGAGAGCTTTCTCGAGAAGACTGCATGTCCCTGAGGCCTGCAGTATTAGCCCCCTGTGTACTGTCATTAGGAGTGATTAGACTCCGCAAACCTCCTTTAAACAAACGGAGAAAAGAACCAATAAAGTCTCATAATACCAGACTAATTGTGGAGGAGACTTCAAAGGGATAATGTCTTCCTTGATAGAGTAAAACATAAATGAATGAAGGCTGCCATTGCATCAAGGCTTTTCAACTATGAATTTACATGTCTTTTATAGCAGGTTTTGTTTACTAGAAAAATGTTTTTTAAAATAATTTTATAGACTTTCACAAAGAGGAATTCAATATTTTAGAGCTGAGCGTAACCCAGAGGTGCTATAAAAAATTCCAAGACTTTTTCAGACCTAGAAATCACAAACACACACAAAACTATCAGGTTTTCATGATGGTGGGAAGCTCTGTTCCAAACCTTGTAAGATGCCTACCTATCTAAACACACAGCTACTGATTTTTTATTTTTTTTTTTAAAGGTAATTTTGACTTTATCTCACAATTATCAAGCGTAGCGTCAGTTCTGGCAGGTCACGTCAGTCAAGCTCGCATCCGTTGACTCCCGGGTGACTCACGTCTACCTATAGGTATAAGACTCCTATTACAGCATAAGCTTCTCAGTATTATCAGCAGCTATTGCATTTCTCAGGAGCCAATACAAACTCAATCATATTTGACGATAGTGGTCCAGACTTTTTTTCTCACAATTCAGATTTTTTTCTCAGGATTGTGTGATATAAATTCGCAATTGCGTGTTATGAAGTCAGAATTGTGAGATAAAAACTTTAAATTTTGACTTTTTTCTCAGACTTATGAGTTTATATCTTTATAACATGCAAGGTCATGCTTTAGATTAGGGTCCAATTCTCACTATTAACTAACTATTAACTACGACCTTTGACTCAATAAACTCCTATTATTGCTTATTAATAGGTCTTGGGTAGGATTAAGGGATGTAGAATATGGTCATGCAGAATAAGGCATTAATATGTGCTTTATAAGTGCTAATAAACAGCCAATATCCTAGTAATATGCATGCTAATAAGCAACTAGTTAAAAGAATTGGACCCTAAACTGAAGTGTTACCATACGCAATTGCGAATTTATGTCTCACCATACTGAGAAAAGAGTCACAATTGCAAAATATAAACTTGCAACTGCGAGAAACAAAGGTTAGAATTGTGAGATAAAAATTTGCAATTATCTTTTAATTTTTTTTTTATTTCGTGGCAGAAACAATCTTCCATAGCTACCTTCTGGGGCGGCAACATTTGGGGGTGACAATATGAGGTAAATCCAGCCCTGAGAACCAGTGTTGTTACGAGGTTTAGTCACAAGCTCTTTTTAATACTTTTCATTGGTTAAATGTTTGCAAAACCCCACAGACAGACATAAAGGGTGACTAATAGTAATGATGTATAAAAAAAATTAAATAAAAAAAATGCAGAAATATGGAGATTTCTGCCAGACAGTGACAATATTTTAAATATAATACCATGCATAAATCTGGCCCTCCTTATTCTAATAAGCATAAAAAGACAAAGCATACACCAATGAAAATAGTACATTTTTAAGTAACACTTTATTTTACAGTGTCCTTGATACACATGGCATGCACTTACATGCATAATAATTACATGCAACTGACCCTAAACCAAACATTATTCCTGACCATAACCTATAGTAAGTGCACGTACTTATTATACTCAGTAGTACTTAAATGTATAATTGCATTAGACAACTTAAAATAAAGGGTTACATTTTATTTTAAGGTGTCTTTGTTACACTGTAAGTAACTACATGTACTTACTATAGGGTTAAGATTAGGGTTTGGTTTGGTTTAGGGTCAGTTGCATGTAATTATGCATAATTTATAGTTATTACTACAGTAACTACATGTAACATATGTAACAATGACACTGTAAATTAAAGTGTTACCAGAAAAATGTATTCAGTTTGGTGCCTGAATGGCAGTTTTAAATGCAACATATATGAGTTTTCATACCGAAATATATGTATGTTATATGTTTTGCCGAAAGTGTCAGTTGTGTTTTACAGTATGTGAATATAGTTTCAGCAGTATCAAATCAGTTTTAATGCATTACATATAATAATAATGCAGTGAAGATCATCTCAATAATTTTTATTACCATAACTTTTTTTTTTATTTCTGAATGTTTACTTGAATACTTCTGTTAGCTGAAAACATGCACTGTTTATTTAATTTTCATCATTCTTTATTTCATTTTTGACTGTTTACTTGTCTAGGCTAATTATAAACTTACTTGAAGCAATGCTTAGCAATGCTGACAGAAAAAAAAAAAGAACAGCAGGTGGGGGTAAATAAAGGATTGATTTTTTTTTTATATTTTTGGCTGAACTATTACTTTAAAAGCCCTCTAGGTAGCTCACTAGGTTTTGGAACAGAGCGATAGACGCAGACGGGAACACCTCAGCCGCTCTACACTACTAGTCCAAGGTGCAAAGCATATTTTGCTGCTGTCTGCCTACATTGAATAATTGATATCCCATGCACTCTTGCTGAGAAAGGAATAAGACATAGCAGCATTCAAATAACTTTTGAGATAAAAGAAAAATTGATTAAAAAAAGATAAGCAAAATTAAAAAGGGAAGACGGAAGCCCTGGGGAACACATTTAGCATATAAATGAACGGGAGAAAAGGAAAGTTCTCCCCAACTTGTGCATCCTATACTGCCTCACTGTATTTCCTCTGGCCCATGTGACCAGCAGTCATTGTTCACTTATCATCAGCAGCTCCCACATTCACATCAAAGACTAATCATCACTATGATCTAGCCTAGAATATATATTCTGTATTTTCATTTCTTATCTGTAATATTCTCTTTTTTTCTGGTGTTTGAATGAGGTTTATAAACGTTACGGTTTAAAATCCCATACAGACACATAGACATCCCGTTTGGTGAGATCATATTTTTTAGCTATAATTTCTATGTAGATTTTTGTGTCTATACTAGGACTGTCAGTTTAATAAGATAAAATATAGTATTTGGTGAAGTAATTAAATAATAAAGTTAAAGGGATAGTTCACCAAAAAATGAAAATTCTGTCATCATTTACTCACCCTCAAGATGTTCCAAACTTGTATGAATTTCTTACTTCTTCTGAACACAAAAGAAGATATTTTTAAGAATGTTGGTAACCAAACACTAGCTGACTTCCATAATATTTTTTATCAACTGTTTGGTTACTGACATTCTTCAAAATATCGTCTTTTGTATTGCATATTGTTAGTTAATGTTAATTAATGCGTTAACTAATGTTAAAGGTGCAGTGTGTAAAATTTAGCGTCATCTAGAGGTGAGGTTACAAACTGCAATATAGAGAAGCTACGGTAGCCAACACAGGACAAATATGTTGTCGTCTGAGACAGAAGAGAGTAGCCAGTCAAGCAAACGCACTTTGTAGAGCAGTTTGTCCGTTTAGGGCTACTGTAGAAACATAGCGGCGCAAAATGGTGGCTTCCATGTAAGGGGACCCGCGGTGTGTGTAGATAGAAATGGCTCATTCTAAGGTATTAAAAACATAACGGTTCATTATGTAAGGTTTTTATACACCACTGAAAACATAGTTATGTATATTATATTACATTTCTGTCAATAGATCCTCCTAAAATTTACACATTGCACTAATCAACCTTACTGTAAAATGTTACCAATAATTTATCAATAAACTATTGTTCATTCATTCATGTTAGTTCATGATCCATTGACTGAACTTCATTTATACAACTTGTTAATGTTAAAATGTTTTAGTATAAGTAGATATTAACATAGAAATACTGCAAAATAGTGTTCATTGTTTGTTGATGATAGCTAATGTACTAACAAATTTTACAAAAATGTATCACATTTTTAAATGATTGACAATGCTATAGTCATTATTATTATCTTCAAGCAACATCAACAGTATGTCTTTGGAGAAATCAGTCCTCTCAATGTGTTCTCAAGCACTTAAGATGTTTTTCAAGTTAGCTAAACTATGAACAGATGCCTCTAAATCACTCATTTTGCAGCAGTTGTTTTTGAATTCCTCATTAACCATAAGTAATGTTCACCTTGTTCACAGTGGCTATGCTAGTTCATTGTTCAGCACTGAATTGGCACGTCAGATGATCCCCAGCATACAATCCGCTGCCAAAGACTTCCGCCAAGACTTCAGCTCTCATCAGCTCTGCTTCCAATTGCCAAGACTGCAGCACACAAGGAGCTCAGATCAGGAAGAGGAAAACAGCAAAGAATGATCCTGTTGAAGCCCACACAACAGTCCACACAAACTCAACCAAACACTTCATCTGACAGACAGAATACAGTAGATGTGAGGGTTCAGCTGTGAGATCAAACTAACAGATTCTTGAGGGCAACATCGAGGGGTTTTGATCTTTTTCTCTACCAAAGTTCCCTTTGGTATTAGTTTCAACTTCTGATATTCACACACACTACCGGTTGGGGTCTAAAAGATCTTTGTTTTTTAATCTGGCATTTATAATGTTACAAATTATTTAGGCCTATATTTGAAATGAAAAGATGTTCTTTTGAACTTTCTATTCATCACAAGAATCCTGAAAAAATGTATCACCGTTTCCACAAAAAAAATATTAAGCACTAAAACTGTTTTCAAAATTGATAATTGATGATAATAAGAAAAGTTTCTTGAGCAGCAAATCAGCATATTAGAATGATTTCTGAAAGATCATGTGACACTGAAGATGGAGTAATGATGCTGAAAATTCAACGTTGCCATCATAGGAATAATTCTTTAATATATTAAAACTTTTGAATGGTAGTTTATATATATATTAACAGGCCTACATCAGATTAGGAATCCCCAATTTTTAATGTGGTCTCTGACTTTTGGATACTACAGTATATCTATGATATAATATAATTAAAAATATTGAAACAAATGGAGATTGAACAAAATATAAATTAGAAATCAATTGGCATATATATAAATATAAATATATATATATATATATATATATATATATATATATATTTATGTCAGATAACACTTAAGCAAAACATGGTCAGGTCAAAGTGTCTGAATAATTTTTGGTTCCAATTTTATTGGTAGTCCACTGTATGAATAATTTTTGGGTATAATATGTCACAGTTTACTTTATTTTGCTATCCTCACTTACATAAATGAACTACAGTGTCCTGTTATATCTAGTGTCTGAATAATTTTTGGTTTGACTGTATATATATATATATATATGCCGTTTTCAAAAGTTAGCATTTTTAGGCCCCTAAAACTCCAATGTTTTGTAAATGAACGGCCAAAATGCATAAAAAGTTTTATGTTTTTAGTTAAAAACAGTGTCGTGTAAACCCCCTAAGAATGCAACAAAGAAACAAATTTGCGCCACACTGCTCTCTAGACATCAGCGTGGGCCAATGACAAACCCACACCTGTCGAGCGTTATACACAACTCTAATAATTTCCCTCTCTCTTATCTCTCAAACATCCCCTAAAAGACAGCTAAGGAAGTGAAAGCTCAAGGGCTTGAGTTCCTGACTTCATGCCACAGTTTTTCACATCCCTGCTCCCAACCCCAAACCTGCTGCTTCTAAAACTCGAGAGACGGGTTGTTGAGGAAAGCAAGAAACAAACAATAACAACCAGAGGCTGATGAATGGGTCTTGGCATAGGAGCTGGGATCGAAGCGATTGATCCGAACCCGGCTATCTCAGCGGCGCTTTTACCCTCTGTCAAACCCCTGCTAGAGGGAGATGGATTTTGTCGGCCAGAGCAGTGGATTAATGGTGGAGAGGTGACAGCTGGGTCCGGCTCTGTGGCCATCCCCTCGGGCAGGGTGCGTCTGGGCATGTGTGCGTGATGTATCGACAGTTCTTCAGGAGGTAGATGCTTTCTGTGACTTTATTGTGCGTTCCTGCATTGACAGCTCCAAGACCTGTAGATTGGGCCGTCCCTTGGCAGGTGTAGCCAGTGGCGTCCTGCTTGGTACTGCTCTTGTGTGGGCAGGTCAGGTGCTCAAGGTGATGAGCTAATCAAGAAATTAAGTTATGAAATCATTTACTCACTGTCATGTTGTTCCAAACCCATATGACTTGTTTGGAAGGTTGAAGAATCCAATGGTCAATCTTTTCCATGTAATGAAAGACTATCAAGCTTCAAAATGACAAAGAAAGTACAATAAAAGTTGATTCTGTGCTATATTCCAAGTGTCCTGAAGACACATACTGTACCATTCAAAAGTTTGGGACAGTAAGAATTTTTTTAAAGAATGAACGCTTTTATTTAGCAAGGATGCATTAAAATTGATCAATCGTGACAGTAAAGACTTTGGTACAAAAAATGTCAAATAAATTATATTAATTTGAACTTTCTGTTCAGAATCATGAAAATAAGTATCAAGAAAAAAATATTAAGCAGCACAACTGTTTTCAACATTGATAATGATAAGAAATGTTTCTTGAGCAGCAAATCAGCATATTATAATGATTTCTGAAGGATCATGTGACACTGAAGACTGGAGTAATGATGCTGAAAATTCAGCTTTGCATCACAGGAAAAAAATTATATTCTAAAATGTATTACAATGGAAACAGCTCATTTTAAATTGTAATAATATTTCACAATATTACTTATTTTACTGTATTTTTAAACAAATAAATGCAGTTTTGGTGAGCATAACAAGAGATGTTCTTTCAGAGACATTAAAAATCTTAAAACTTTTGAACAGTAGTGTATATTTTAACAGGCCTAAATCAAATTTGTATCCTAGTTTTCAGAAATGCCTTTTCACGAGTACAACAAGGTCAGACAACCTCTTAAAAAAAAAAAATTAATAAGTCATCTGCTCGAGAATTTCCCCCCCATCCTAATTTTTATTCAGAGGGCGCAATACTTTACTCTCAAATATTAGGATTCAAAAGCCCATCTCATGTGAAAAGTACATGACAGAACACTGAAGGTCACAAGCTTAAGAGCTCTGGGGCAAACCATTCATTTCAATTCCTTTGCCAGCGTTCCAAAGTGCTGCATACTCCTCTTTTTTGTTTTGAAACATTCGTCGGAGGGTGAGGCGAGGTGTCGTTAGCATTCCAGGAGCGTGGCGCTCTCCTCTCCTCTCACTCACTTTCTCGTTCTCTCACCCACCACCACAGCATCTGCAATTTCTGCAGTGCCACACAAACCATTGCGTTCTCACCCGAAACATTCCCTGTCAGCTCGTGAACACAACAGGGTGCGCGCGCACGTATTCTCACACAGAGTAATGAGGATAAAAATGTAAGCAGACAGCTATGGAATTAACAAAACCTCCTTTTTCACTCCTCTACACTTTCTGAACGCCAGCCCCCATCTTTCGTACTCTTCCTTCTCGCATATTGTGCCTTCCTGATATCTAATTAAAACAAAAACACAGTACAGTGGGACTTCACTCTTTCCTGCGTTGCTTACTGTAGCTGATGACGAGAACACGGTATTATGTCACTGGAATGAAGACGCTACGTGAGAAAAAAATTACACAAGATTATACTAACAAAGTGTTTAAGCCTGTGTGCTCTTATAGTGGCTTTTAAGTGGATTTGCTTCAGGACTCACAATGTCAAGACAACACAATATAAAACTGCCATTTGTATGAAAGTAAACAAAAATGTCCTTAAAATCACTGAAACTGCACAAGCCCAACAATTTACATTGTCTATATACTGTAGTTTGGGTGTCTGGTTTCTAAATGTCTCATTTCACACACTTGAAGCCAGTAACTCATTGCATGAAATACATTTCTGTTTGCCTTTTATTTTTTGTTTGTGGTTTAAGGATGTTATGCAACCTGTCCATGTTGGCATCTACCTATGTTGGCCAGCTTTTACAAGATGAATGATGATGAATCTGTACCAAAATACTTGGAATGGATGCAGCGAATTTGACATCAACAACTAAAAGATGTGGTAAAATGTTTTTTCCTCCCTTTTTAATAGGAGAAAAATCCCTCTTAAAAACATAATAATTTTGCTATATGGTTGCACTGTAAACCCGAACGCTCAAAATACTTAATTGGTTAACTTAAATTGAACAAATTAGTTCAGTTAAATAAACTGCTATGTCTATTTATAACTTTCTTTTTCTTTTGAGTTCACAGCACTGACATATTTCAAGTAAACTGAACTGTTTCATTGTTTTGAGTTGTATGAACACGTTTCTTTTAATTTAGACTAACTTAAGTTTAATTGAAACTGGGCTGAGATTTCTGTTTCCCAGCATGCTTTGCCCATGGCACTCGAAAGGGAGAGTAAATGCTAAAATTAAGTGTTATATTATGTTTTTTTGTGCAAGATTAATGGTAAGGGAGATTTAGTAGTGATTAATGTTTTCTTATGCTAATTAAGAAGAGTTTCTGTTAATGTGGGTTGTTGAAGAGTTAATATCATGGCGACAAGTAACGCATGTGGCTTGGTTTGAGAGCAGGTAAGTTACATGTTTTAAGTTGCTGTACTCATTCAGTAAGTGCTATACCATGCTATTGTTAACATGTTAGCAAATTAGCAAGTTGCCATTTTCTGTATTTTCTTAGGGTTTACAGTGAAGTATATAACTCATTTGATTTGCAAGAACTCAAAATAAAAAAGTTAATTAACTAAATATGTTATGTTAATTGCTATCAAAATGTATGAGTTGGCTAACTCAGCGTAGTTAGGAGGAATTAACAAGCATGAGTACTACAAACTCAAAACTTGATAGTTCTGCTTACTTAAAATTGGGAACATCATAACTCAAAAAATTTGATGTAACTGATTACCTCAAATTTTCTGAGTTAGCCCAGCTTATTCCGGTTTAAAGTGTGATTGCATTTTTTAATTTGCATTTAGCACTGTTTTTCCCCTGAGATGTATGTACACCACCATTCAAATCTTATGGGTCGGTAAGATTTTTGGGTAACACTTTACAATAAGGTTTCATTAGTAAATATTACTTTAGTTAACTTGAACTAAGAATGAACAATACTTCTACAGCATTTATTAATCTTAGTTAATGTTAATTTTAACATTTACTAATAGATTATTAAAATCAAAAGTTGTATTTGTTAACATTAGTAAATGCACTGTGAACTAACATGAACATGTTAGTTCACGTTTTTTTTATTAACATTAATAAACATTAATGTTAATTAATAACATGAACAAAGATTAATAAATACTGTAACAAATGTTTTGCTTATTGTTAGTTCATGTCAGCTAATACATTAACTAATGATAACAAATGAGACCTTATTGTAAAGTGTTACCGATTTTTTTTATATTTTTGAAAGAAAATGTCTCTAATGCTCACCAAGGCTGCATTTATTTGATCAAAAGCACAGAAGAAATGAACCGGAGAAGATTTCCACGTCAACGAAGGCGGAGCCACACCTACCTATTACGCAATCGCCATGGACCAATGGTATTTCGAAGGTGTTTACCAGCCAGAGCTAACTTTTCTGGAAAGTTTGCTTTGGCAAGCTGTTTTGATCTTCTAAAATGAACACAAAACGAACTTCGTTTTGGCCTTGAAATATATTGGGGCCTTAAGTATGCAAACTGGTATGCAGCCATACACATTAAACTAAAGGTACTTTGTTATCACATTTGGCTCCTAAACGCTGGAATAGCCTTCCTGATAATGTTCGGGGCTCAGACTCACTCGCCCAGTTTAAATCAAGATTAAAGACGCATCTCTTTTGCCAAGCATTCACATAATGCATCTCATATCCTAATACTCCAGTTATATCAGATCAAATGCACATTATTATCTTTGCTTAGTGTTATGAACAGCAGCTACGCTAATTATTCTCCATTTGCTTTTCTGTTCTGGGATGCCCATCCCGAGGTGACTAGAGAGTACATCAGGCTCCAGTTTGGATACAGCCTTTTATGAAGACTTCACATGACGCAAACTCTGGATCAACATGCACCATTCCAAATTTAGCTATATAACCTAATCATTGTTAACAATGTATTCATTACTTCCATGAGCTCATTGTTTCTGCCTTAAATTAATACATTGCTTAAATGAATACACTGTTAGCTAACAGCATGATTTGTATATGTACATTTCTAAAATTACATAATTTGGACACAGTCACCTCTGATAGCAGATTACTCTAAATTGTAATGTTGACATGCATTTTCTGTAAAGCTGCTTTGAAACGACATGTATTGTGAAAAGCGCTATACAAATAAATGTGAATTGAATTGAACTTCACATTGACAGTGTCACATCACTGCACGATCACAATATAAAGTTCTGAAAGTTGCTACCACTGCACAAGTGTGCAAAGAGCAACAGGGAAAAGGTGTAAAAAGACAGAAAATGGAGGAATCAAGTGGTTGTCTGAGCAAAGGGGACGGTGGGAGTGGGAACGGAGATGGATTGTTTTCTGTTCTCGGGAGCTGCATGAGAACTAAGGGAGACTTTTTTCCCCTGTCCTCAACTGGCCTATTCATCTGTGTCACAGCCCGACGCAGATGTGAGAGGGGAAAGGAGAGAAAAGAGTTCATTTTAAAGCGGCTCTCAGCGAGGAAACTCCGTATCTCAGAGCTCATCAATCTAATCTATTATCCTGCTTACTCCGAGCCGGTTATCGGAGAAATACAATCTCCTGATGAAATAAAAAAAGTGTCTTTTTCGCCCACTCAACCTTTTCCATGTCACGCATGAAGGCCGCGTTGCTGTACGAGTCGCTTTTATCTCTTTTATGTTCTCTCATTTTTGTTATCGAAGTCTTGGGGAAAATGTGATTTTTTTTTTTTTTTTTTTTTTTGGTATGTACTGCAATGGTTAGGGTGTATATATCTTAAAGTGCATTTTTTTCTATATTCAATCACACAAAATCAGCATGTTAAGGGATTAGTTCATTTCAGAATTAAAATTTCCTTATAATTTACTCACCCCCATGTCATCCAAGGTGTTTATGTCTTTCTTTCTTCAGTTGAAAAGAAATTAAGGTTTTTGAGGATTACATTCCAGGATTTTTCTCCATATAGTGGACTTCAACTGTTACTAACGGGTTGAAGGTCCAAATTGCAGTTTCAATGCAGCTTCAAAGGGCTCTACACGATCCCAGCCAAGGAATAAGGGTCTTATCTAGCGAAACGATCTGTCATTTTCTAAAAAAAAATAAGAAATTATATACTTTTTAACCACAAATGCTCGTCTTGCACTAGCTCTGCGATGCGCCACGCATGACGTAATCACGTTGGAAAGGTCACGCGTGACATAGGCGGAAGTACCGAGCAAGTGTTTACAAGCAATTGTGCAAAGACTAAGTCAAACGGCCTTTACAAAAAAAGGTAAAACAGCGATGTCGGACGATTTTGAGGTTGGAGGAGAAAATGAGATGGAGTTTTTCACCCTACCGCGGTACTTCCACCTACGTCACGCGTGACCTTTCCAACGTGATTACGTCATGCGTGGCGCATCGCAGAGCTAGTGCAAGACGAGCATTTGTGGTTAAAAAGTATATACATTTTTAATTTTTTAGAAAATAACAGATCGTTTCGCTAGATAAGACCCTTCGTGTAGAGCCCTTTGAAACCGTACTGAAACTCTAATTTGGACCTTCAACCCACTGATAACTGTTGAAGTCCACTATATGAAGAACAATCCTGGAATGTTTTCCTCAAAAACTTACATTTCTTTTTGACTGAAGAAAGAAAGACATAAACATCTTGGATGGCATGGGGGTGAGTAAATTACCAAGAAATTTGAATTCTGAAGTGAACTAATCCTTTAAATTTGACATCCAAATAAATTTATATTGTATATGGGTTTCAAGGCATTTTGCTTCTTGAACTCTACTATGCCAGCAACAAATAAAAAACAATGCTTTCTACCCACTCTTATAGCGCAATGCCACACTGTCCATTCATACAGATATGTGAATAGTCTTGAATTTAATGGCTGTGCTTTGGAAGAGCATACTTCAGCAAGTCAATCAGAAGAAGTAATTGCGTCTAATAGGTGCGCCTCGTCGCTCGGCCCGAGAGATTTCTCTGTTCTCTGATCGCTGCCAAACCTCTGACGACCTGTCGTCTCTCATGAGTCCTCTGTCACCAAAAATAAATTGCCTGCTCACTGAACGGGTCACAACAACAAGCGATGTCATTACTTTCACGGCAATTGATCACACCTTCGGAGAGAAAAGTCAATAGTCAACATAATTGTTAGTGGTGTTGAGCCTCACATTGAAGAGGTCTGGTTTGTAATGCATGCAGCTCATCTTGCAACCCTCCTTTCAGGTGAAGTTGTGCTAGTTTTTGAGGATCAGGCTGAAGAAACTAAATTGTGTGAGGGGTCCTGTATGTCTAAGAAGAGTCCAAAATTAGCACGTAAGTGCTAAAAGCGAGAAAAAAAGCAACACATTGAATAATTTAACAGTGTCCTAACCAGATATGACGTGATAAAGCAAAAAGCAATATTTTTTTTCTCCCACATTAACCTGAATTTCTTTTCGAGTTACCTGCAACCACAACCAATGGTCTGATGAGGACATTTTGTTACACGGTTTAAATTTGGGCAGAGGCTATGTGTACAAATTGTGGAAAAAATAAATGAAATAAAAATAAATAGAAATACTATGCTATTTGTAAAATAGGTACAATTTCTGAGAAATGGATGGCGGAGCTATTGAAAATAGTTGAAACAGTTGGCTATAGAGTGGTGCAGGGATGAATATTTTTGTAGGCCAAAACCTGAAAATGAGTTTGCACTTTAGCACTTCTGGTTCCACCGTCCTGAAGGCAATTTGTTTTTTGAACGAGTTTTTGGCTAAATGCTTGAAATAAGGCAGGGGTGTCCAAACTTGGTCCTGGTGGGCCACTGTCCTGCAGAGTTTAGCTCCAACTTGCCTGAAAGTTTCTAGTATGCCTAATTAGACCTTGATTAGCTGGTTAAGGTGTGTTTAATTGGGGTTGGAGCTAAACTCTGCAGGACAGTGGCCCTCCAGGACCGAGGTTGGACACCCTTGAAATAAGGTCTCTGGTGAAAAGCTCAAGATATTTTCACATTTTATTCTATGATATAAAATACATAAGTAATACCCTCTTGTGATTTTTAAAAAGCTTTTACTAATCTTGTAGGCTTTTGCTTAACAAGTGGCTAAATGAGATGGTAGAGGCATTCTGGGACATTAAACGTCATCAGCTAAACAGGTAAACTCATCTACTCACTAGTTCGCTTTCACAGCCTTGTTGTGTTTATAATCATCAAACTATTATAACTCGAACTTTGAGGGAAAATCCTTTTAAACAAAGACTGAAAGAGTTGCCGGAAGCTTAGTGATGGTGACGTCGAAGTCACGTGATCGTGGTGTAGTTCGCTTATAGCCTACTTTAGCTTTTGACTTCTGCCGATTGTATTTACGCTTCAAAATTCATAAAGGTTGTGTTCATTTGTGAAGATTATTAAGATGAAAAAATCGTGAAAGAATCATAAGCTTTTGTTAGTCGCAGACCTTACTTTCTGCAATAATCCTAAAGCCAATGGAAAAATCCTATTGGTTTTTTTGTCGACGGAACCAGAGTGATGCTTGCTTCCGGGTTGGCATACAAAAATACGTCATCCCTGCACCACTCTATTTTAAGTCAGTGTAAATAGACACCGCCTTCAGCTTCTGTTGGCAGAACCAGATTTTACTAAGTTCAACATCTTTACTGATCCCTAAACAACATTCCAAACAACCAATCAGATTTGAGGGACAAGTTTACAGTTCGGTAAACACAGGTGTGACACAGGTATTTTTTTGCTAGTTTCAGCCCGACGCAGTTATCATTTTCACGTCCAACGACAAGTTTCAAGTTCAAGCTTAAAACCAGAGTTGGGTGTTTGTACATCAGTGTTATTCACCTATCATTTCCCTCTGATTTTAGGGATAACTTATGGGTAGAAGTAAGGTTTAGGGGTAGGGATATGGTTAGGATTAAATTTTTGGACAGGATTGTTGTTGCAGGATCAACAAAATATGTTGGAACGCGTCTAACAAAACAAAATCAGGACGTACATTTCTGTGGTGCTGCTGCGTAGCTCTGCCTACAGTGAAGTCTCATTGGTTCAATGTTCTGCCGCAGGTAACTGTATACAAAACATCAGTTTCTGATTGGCTGTGATGTATCATGCAGCTTTTTTTCACTTTTAATGTGGACAATTTACTTGTTGCTAAAACCTTGTCTGGTTTGGTACAAAAATGAATAAAATTTCTTAATGTTTCAAAGCTATAATATAATAAATATTTTGTAGTTATTCTGAGGCCCCCAAGTTGAGATCCACTGTTTTAGATGTCATGTGACAGGTGGCGTATTAAAGACTATAGTATGCCAATGAGTGTGGTTAGTAGCTATATGATGCAATATGTGACACAATGACCTGCACCATTGCATTAAATATGCAAATATATTAGTCATAGACATGCAAAAAGTTAAGCTATATATATTATATATTATATTTACACACACACAACACACATAAGGTGTCATTTATACTGTTTTCACTGATTCCTCTGCATAGATTTAGTCTTGATACCGCATAATATGATGCAAGGCGTTTCTCAGTGTTCCGGTCACCACTGCTATACACACACCCCCTCACACTTTTTTTTTTTCCGTGTGTCCATCTGTTCTGCTGTGAATATACATACATACATTTGTGCAAACCACCATTTGGCCTTTCCTCATAGTCACAAATGCATCACAGCTAATTAATGAGTTACGTAGAGAGCACAAATCGATCTCCGCAAAGGGTCTAATGGGAAATTAAAAATGGTTACCGATACTGAATCGTGCCAAGCAAGAGTGAGCTGCTGCCACAGCCATTTTGAGAAAATCTCAAAGACACACAAACACACCCACACTAAAAAAACACCTCACTCTTCCTCTCTCTATCTTTTTTACACACAGATATACACACACTTACTCTTTTCTTCTGTCTATGTTGTCCCACAGGATGTGATTAGATACAGCAGCAGCCATTCGGCAGTGTGGGATCCCAGTCTGGTCACATAGATTTGAGACTTTGAAGGCACATATATCATTTTTCCTGCAGGCCTCCACAGCCCTGGCTTCCACTCATTATAGAGCTCCTGTCATATGCTTCAGCCTGATAAACTGAATGTCACACGTGTACCGTGAAAACACAATCCACATATACTAGTAATCATCATTTGGATCACGTTGATATTTGACATTATGATCAAATATCTGATTTAATGAGTGATCGAGTCATTATAGAAAAGAAAAGAAGGATGAGGGGGCTTCTAGGAGTCCGGGCGGTTATGAAAAAGAAGAATAGCACCTCTAAAAATTGACTTTGTAATAGGTATTCTACAAAATGGCAAATGTAGCTATGTCATGCAACATGTTTACCTGCAGTTTTGCATTGTGACTTGTGGGATATCCTCTCTGCACTCAATTCCTCACTAACAACTGACAGTACAAGGACACTGTCATGCTGAATGTGTTCTAGGCTGAACTGAGGCAGTGTGAGCTGAGGCAAAAAAAAACAAGGCAGCAATTCTATTTCTGCTGCTTCTCTCATTCCATCTCACACATAAATGAAAATGGCACTTTATACAAAGAGGGTACAAAATGATAAACTGTTATACAATGTAAATTTTAAAACATGCTTTATAAAACGGATAGTTCCAGTCCTTGATTCCGATTGGTTGTGCCGCGTTCAAAGCCATCGTAAAATTCCTGAAAACATACAGCTGACCGCATTACATAAGTATCGATGCGCCACTGAGAGTGTGTGTTGCTTCGTTTGTCTTAGCAACCACTCTTAGCAACGTAAACATACTGATTTTGTTCATTGAAGCTTACTGCATTATGTTGAAGAGTATTGTGAGAGAGATATCGAGTGAATTACCTGCATTCAGATTTAGCATTTTCCTTCAGGTCAGTCCTATGTTCATAATAAAAAATCCGTTTGATCGCATTTCCGTTTGAATGCGATCTTGTCCTTTTAACATTTAATGGGTTTTCCCGTGCCCTGCTGACACTGACATCGCTGGTCAAAGCATTTGTCATTTGAGTCTTGTTCCGTGTTCAAAACAAGTTTTAATATAAAAGTCTTTACGACTGACTGACTCGCTCATGAAAACAATCTTTGCCGCCATCTAATGGCGTAATAAATGTAACTTCTGTTGCTGTGCACAGTCAGGGACTATTTTTTTCCAGCGGAAGGAAGGCTTTTAATGATTTTACTTCATGAAAGTTGCATTGATACATATTTTTTTGGCTTTAATATTTGTATTGTGTGGTAACCGTTTTATAAAACCAATAATCCCTGTGAAGCCGTGGTTTACAGTGAATTTAAAGTTATTGTTATAAATTCACCGTAAACCACGGCTTCTTGGGGCTTATTGCTTTATTTAAACAAATCAAATGTCAGAACGCCCCTTAATATGTTAACAGTTTTAGAATTCATGTTCATTGTAGAAAAAATACATTTTTAATGACCAAAAACATGCCAGTAATATATAAATCACAAGTATGATATTGTTTTCAGTAGATTTTTACCTTTTTTTTTTCCTGGAGGGAATTGTGTGAAATTTCACAGACATCACATGCACCTGTATATGAAGGGTTTCAGACTGTGCATGTACTTGTAGTAACATAAGCCAATAAGCATGACACCATTTTTCTGGCTCCAAAGTAGTAAGTCACATGGCATTAACAGCTCAGGTGATTTTTGCACATTTTGGGAACAGAAGATGAACAGAAGATGACAGATTTCATATTGTGTTCTTCAGAGAGGAACTAATCATCACTGTTACAAAAGTTATTGTTAGAAAAAAATTGTTGAACAAATAACTTTTTGAAAACAAAATCTCTTACGCTCAACAAGGCTGCATTTATTTGATACAGTAATATTGTGAAATATTATTACAATTTCAAATAACTGATTTCTATTTGAATATATTTTAAAAAGTAATTTATTCCTGTGATGCAAAGCTGAATTTTCAGCATCATTACTCCAGTCTTCAGTGTCACGATCCTTCTGAAATCATTCTAATATGCTGATTTGCTGCTCAAGAAACATCAATGTTGAGAACATGTTTTATTTTTCAGGATTTTTTGATGAACAGAAAGTTCAAAATAACAGATTTATTTGAAACAGAAATCGTTTGTAACATTATAAACGTCTTTACTGTTACTTTTGGTCAATTTAATGTCCTTGCTGAAATAATAAAAAAAAAATCTTTAAAAAAAAATCTGACCCCATGCCAACTTTTGAATGACAGTTTAGTTTATGTGTATATACATCCATATATCTATTGACAAAATTACACAGCTGAATGTTTAAAAGGAGTAGCAAAATTGCACTTTAAACGAATAGAAAATAGAAAAAAAGCAGGTCTTGCAATATTTAGTTTGACCTCCAAAAGTGGTTAAACTCAGTTTTCTGAAGGTCAAGAATCTCCTTTCATTGGACGACTGTTAAAAATGAACAAAAAATACCCTTCAAGGCTGTACCCTATTTGTAAAATACAAACACACACACACACACACACACATACAAAAACAGACACTAGGTTACAGTTTCAAACAGCACAGAGCGTCCAACATTTCTCCTAATGTCATCACAAAAACTTGTCAACTGGCTCTCTCACCTACTCTGACCACTATATTACTGCCTTACACTGATAAGGAGAACATCTGACATTGTGTCCACTGAGTTTTCGCTGCCATTTTATGCAGCTTTGTCTGCTATTGTGAATTCCTCCCACCCTTATTTAACCCGCGCCTTTATAGGCCTTGGATACCCTGTGCATTAGCTTTGGGCTTTTATAAACACACAGACTGACGGACACAGTCCACAGATTTTCATATTGACCCCCACCTCCCCCTGCTTTTTCTTATTATCTTTTTTTTTTTTTTGTTAAACACACATATGCATATGAGCCCACCAGCTCTTTCAAGCTGCTGGGGATGTAAATGCTTTTTTTCCTTGAATTATTCACATCCCTAAACGAGCTAACAACCTCAGCAGAGAGTGCAGTGTTAAGAGCAGAGAAAACTGGTGTTAGGTTTAAATTCAGATGTCTATTCTTAGAGAGCTCTGGGACCATGATACACATTTAGTTCGTTTCATTTTGCAGGCAGCTTCAAACTGACAAAGCCATGTCAGCGCCGTCCACAGTTGCCGTTGTGATGCTAGTGCACGACTTTTGCTTTGTTGCCAAATTGGAATCGTGTGCTTCCATTTAGATAATCATGTAAAAATATCTTTCTGTGAGTAAAGCACACATAGAGGGAGATCTGGCAAAATATGACACATTTTCTTACTGACTTTGAAATGGCGGTTGCACTTAACTTGCTAGTAACATAAAATTGCTATAGGTGCTGGGGCTCTGAATCTAAAAAGCCCAGTTTTGTAGGATTTTGCAACAAAAGTACTTAAAAATGTAAGATTAGAATCATTTTTTAGATCTTTTATGATTTTTTAGGCCACTGATATGAGAGTCTTCATTACATGTTATACTATATAACTTTAAAGTGCCCTTATTATGCTTTTTATATTACCTTTACTATAGCTATTTGTGAATGTAAAAGGTCTGCAAAGTTTTAAAGATCAAAGTCCACAACAATTAAAGTTATTATCTCCTAAAAAATGTGATTCTAAACTGCCGAAATGAGCTGTAAGCAATTCCAGTCTCGCTTCCTGTTACATACCTACGTAACAAACAAATTTGCATAATGCCAGCCTATGGTCTTCATTGGCTGCTTGTGAACAGTGTCTACTTTGGCCCTCAAACACTGTAGTTGTAGCTGAGGCCTGGAAGAGTTTGGTTCGTGTTGTCGATATGTTGAGAAGACGCTGTTTTCAGTGCTGTGAATCCACTTTGCATGCTCTTCAAAATTATGAGGACCGACACCATCATTACTGTTGGTGTCAAGGTGTATACTATCGCTGAGGAAGCCTCCGGAGCTGAAATTCAGATATGGTAATGAGCGTTTCATTTCTGACACACTGTAAGTGCTGACCAATCACAACAGACTGGGCCGTCTGACCAATCAGAGCAGAGCAGGCTTGTAGAAAGGAGGGGGAAGAGAGAGACTAAAACAGTTTTCAGACTCTTTGAGGTCAACTGACCGTTCGCAAAGACCCGCCCCCTTTAGTTACTGTTGCTATGTCTGACAAGCCATGCCACTTGTTCTCACACAGTGAAAAATACATAGTGGAGCAAAGAGGACACTGACAACGTGTCGACAGACAAAACAGAGCAGGTTACCTTTGATATGAAACAGGCTCAAATTTCGAATTTTGTAATTTTTTAAAGAAATCTAAACAATAAATACCATTTTTGTGGCTCTTTAATGTGTCGTGACAGATCACTGTAGTGCCTCAGTTCAAGCGGCTCATGAACCGATCATCTCCTCCTACTAGTTAATTTATAGCATCAAATACAAAGACGTCAGTACACACCAATTTCCAAGTTCAAGTCCACTGACGTTAATCTACTAACTCACCTGACTGCTTTGTCGGACAAAATGGCAGATTCAGTGTAATGATTGGTTAGATCGCCTGTCAATCAAACTCCCGGCGAAGGGACAATTAGGTGATGTGCAATCTACAGTATGAGAAAATTAAAGTGTTTTTTGACCTTGTAAGAATGTAAACCCGTTGTAGGAGGCAAAAAACAAAATTAGGAACCTTTAATATAGCATAATAGTGGCACTTTGAACAATTTTTAAAAAACTGAGTAAAAAATAATTGACCATTAATATATGCATTTAGATAAATATTTAAATTGAGTATTTTTTTTTTTTATCTATTAAAGCAAAAATATATAAAATATAATTTAAATAAACAAAATATATATTTCAAAACTGGTTAATAATAAAGCAGAATTTGTTGCTAAATCTGGTCTGCATTTTGAAAACAACATTTTAGATTTCAAGATAGATAGGTCAAAACATGACACTTTTTCTTTCTTGACTGTTGCACAATTTGCTAGCAACATGAAATTGCTAGGTAATGGGGCTGTAAATGTAAAAATACAAAACATTATAAGAAACAGCCCAGTTTTGTAGGATTTTGCAGTAAAAATACCTAAAAATGTTCTCAATTTAAAAGATTAGATTTATTTTTTACAAGATTTATTAGATTTTTTTCATTACTTCATTATGTTATCCTATGTGATTTTAAACCATTTTAAATAGTAGTATTTTTATGTATGAAAAAAGAGAAAAAAAATAATTGCATAAATATTTAAATTGCATTTTTATGGATATTAAAGCAAAAAATATATATAAAATATAATGGTAACACTTAAATTGTTAGTTCACCCAAAAATGAAAATTCTGTCATTTATTACTCACCCTCATGTCGTTCCACACCCGTAAGACCTTCATTCATCTTCGGAACACAAATTAAGATATTTTTGATAAAATCTGAGAGATGTCTATCCCTCCATAAACAGCTACGCAATTAAAACTTTGGTGCTTCAAAAAGTTCATAAAGAGATCGGAAAACGAATCCATATGAATAGAACAGTTTAGTCCAAATTTAATTTAGGCTTTTACATGCGCGAGAACAAACCTCTTCCGGAAGCTCAAACGTGCTGTGTAACACACAAAAACGAACCTCATCGGTTACCTCATTAATATTTCAAAAGTGACTAATAATAAATCAGTTTTTATTGCTAAACTGGAAGATTGGGCTGTTGTTAGTAACACCATTCATATTACATTTCTAGGCAGGAATAGACCAGAAACCAGATGTGCTCAGCTGATAGTTATAATATTGGTGTAATTGATCTGCATTGACTGACATGTTGATGATAATTCATTAGAGCTCATTTTTTAATTGCACTGTGTTTTTAATATCCTCAATCAGTAGCAAACTGGTACTAATACAAGTCTATGTTATGACAACATCAAGTGTGCATTAATAGCATTGTGATTTTGTATTAGTGGAGTAGATGGCGAAGGAAAGATTCTGTAATGACATGAACCCAATGTCACAACAAGAAAAACATGTTGTTGATGAGGAGGAGGTGCCAGCAGTGTTTGCCGCTCCAGGCATGGGAATCTCATCTGCTAATTACCAATGAATGTTAACAGCCATCCCCTTCCCTGCACTGAGGGCCCTGGGCTTAAGGAGAAACCCAGACTGCACTCATTCGGCTGGGCTCGGTACCTCCGCTGGCACTCTTCTGGTCCCACACAGATGGAGGGGAGTGCCCTCCGGTAACTGGAGACAGCATATGAGACATGGATGACCAGGTCTCTCGCAAGAAGGCAGCAGTGGGCATTTGGGTACTGCACTACAACACATAATTAGTGAGGAGCATCTGTTCTAGAAGGTTCCTCCAAACTCAGAGGGCTCGGAGAGCTTGAATAAGCCTCTGGCCTTCGGTGGGTGCCGTACCCTTTATTGCTTTGGATGATGAATTGTGCCGTGTTGCCTGTTGAGGGACTTGACGGTGATTAGGGTAACGAATACAGATCAAGTACGTTCTGCGGTATGTTGCGACACTTGCATTATGCTGAGTGGAAGTGGGGCACGAGGCGAAAGGGGT
This sequence comes from Ctenopharyngodon idella, assembly GCF_019924925.1. NCBI lineage: Eukaryota > Metazoa > Chordata > Actinopteri > Cypriniformes > Xenocyprididae > Ctenopharyngodon > Ctenopharyngodon idella. The sequence goes on along the minus strand of NC_067225.1, from coordinate 28,971,765 downwards.
TTGTGCATCTCAAGCAGACTTAATAAAAGCATTTTAGATACAAATGATATCTAAAGATATCAATGCAAATGATTTTGTGGTGCTTATAGGTGAAAGCAAATATACCACATCAGACAGACTGGAATATAGTATACACAAAGATTTAAAGGATATATGATAGATTGTTGTTGTTTTTTAACTCAACGGTAAAAATAACTATCCACTGTAATTTACTGATTTGCAATTCACAGACATTCAACACAGGTAAAGTATTCTTGTAAATGAATGTCAATTTCTATAAAAACTTTTGGTCACACTTATATTAGGTACCAATTCTCACGAACTATTAACTATTAAAGGATTAGTTCACTTCAGAATTAAAGTTTCCTGATAATTTACTCACCCCCATGTCATCCAAGATGTTTATGTCTTTCTTTATTCAGTCAAAAAAGAAATTAAGGTTTTTGAAGAAAACATTTCAGGATTTTTCTCCATATAGTAGACTTTAACAGTTACCAACAGGTTGAAGGTCAAAATTGCAGTTTCAGTGCGGCTTCAAAGGGCTCTACACGATCCCAGTCGAGGAACAAGGGTCTTATAGCGAAATGATTAGTCATTTTCTAAAAAAAAAAATGAAATGTATATACTTTTTAACCACAAATTCTCGTCTTGCACTGCTCTGCGATGTGCCACGCATTACGTAAACACGTTGGAAAGGTCACGTGTGACGTAGACGGAAAAACTCATTTCTCATTCATCCGACATCGTTGTTTTACCTTTTTTTGTAAAGGGCGTTTGACTTAGTCTTTGCACATCAGCTTTGTAGACACTGGATCGGTACTGACGCCTACGTCACACGTGACCTTTCCTAATCCTTTAACTACGACTTTTGCTTCAATAAACTCCTAATTACTGCTTATTAATAGTTAGTAAAGTAGTTGTTAAGTTTAGGTAAGTTAAGGGATGTAGAATATGGTCATGCAGGATAAGGCATTAATATGTGCTTTATAAGTACTAATAAACAACCAATATCCTAGTAATATGCATGCTAATAAGCAACTAGTTAATAGTGAGAAATGGAGCCTAAACTAAAGTGTTACAAAATTTTATGTTTAAAAATTATACCACATTAAAATTCACACTTAGATAAACAAATTGATTTTTTTTTTTAATATTTTCAAGCAAAAAATATATATATAGTGCATATTTATATACATAAAATATATTAAAATATATATTTATTTTAAAATATCCTTAGTCCTCCAAGATTTATAATGGTTGTGAATGGTAGGCCAATCGTAAGCTTAGATGTCTCTCACGGTTCAAACAAATATGGCTGGGCAACAAACTCAAGCTCCTTTTCTCTTATATCGAAATCCTCCGACATTTCTCTTTAAAATTTCTCATTTTAAACTTCTAATTCGTGACCGGTGTTTTGTTTTGCTCTCTCCTCTGCACCTCCGTGTGTGTCATCGCGTCAGGTCCAAGGTTGCTCTTCCTTCCAAATTGACGTGCGCAGTATGCGTATGGTCGTCCACCAGAAGCTCGTTATTTGAATTTATAAAGTTTTAAATATGGGTTTTTTTTTTTTTTTTTTTTACAAAAACACATCCCTTCACTTCAAAATGCCTTTATTAACCCTCCTGAGTCATATGGATTCATTTTTTTATGGATGGATGCATTTTTTCTGTCTTCAGAATTTGGCCTACCATTCACAACCATTATAAACCTTGGAGGACTAAGGATATTTTTAAATAGATCTCGAATTGTGTTCATCTGAAAGAAGATAGTCATATACACCTAGTATGGCTTGAGGGTGAGTAAAATCATGGGATAATTTTAATTTTTGGGTGAACTATCCCTTTAAGGGCTTTAATCCTTCAAACTTTTCAGACAAGGCATTTTTCAAGCCAACGTTCAAAGTTTGTCTTGAAAAATTACAGTTTCCATTTCTATGAATATTTTCCTCCCTTATATTCAATTGCAAATTGCAGTTCTGCATCATGCTTTCTAATTTCAAATCCAGAAACTGATCTGGAATCTAAAAAGGTATTTTCAATTCAATTCTGAATGCAACACAATCCTGCACTCCTTTCGTATTGGTATATTGTGATGACGAAGCAGAAGCTCAAAGACACATCAAATGCAAGATACATGTATGTGTGTGTGTGTGTGTGTGTGTGTGTGTGTGTGTGTGTGTGTGTGTATCGACAAATAAGATGCAGAGACGAGTGTCATTAATGATAATGCAAACTTTACATGTTTGACAGTCATCAAAAGAGTACTCTCATCCCAGCGTTTCGTCCTTCCTCGCATCAACATCCTCTCTTGAGGGAGCCTTATAATGAGAGGGTTGTCGAATGTGAGCACTCACCTTTCCTGCCAACTCATCAGCCTTGCTATCAATGTTCTGACCCACCTTATGGAAACTTGCCCATTAGACAAAATTGGCTCTCTCCCCAAGAAGCTATTTACCACAGCAGAAGAAATAAATAAATAAATAAATGCGCACATATCAAGAAATGGGGCCAAGGAGAAAGAAGCTGATAGGAAGCCATCAAATAGTCATTCTATGTGTATCTCTCTCTCTGTCTGTCTCTCTCTCGGAGCAGATAGGTATCAACTCATTCCAGCACCAGCTCCCATTAACCTGTTCACAGGTTGCAAAAGAAAGGAGGCTTTTTTTCTCCCCCCTCTCAGACGCTCCATCTCTCCTCCTCATTCACGTTCTCGCTCTCCATCTCTTTTGGTAAGAATCACAAAAGATAATTTCCTTTTCAAATGACTGCGGCCCCCTCAGCTGACCCCTGGGCATTGAGGAGATGCAGAGAGGGAGCGGAGAATGAGGTTCTGAGGATAACTTCCTCAGGCACGGCGGCCGCACAAACCTCACAAAACACTGCATTCATTACCGACGGAAATAAGGCTGATAGGAAAGAGTCGAGAAGAAGGAGTATTTGGAGGCGTGCGAGGGTTATGTTCGCAAACAATATGTGACAGCTGGTGTGGCGTGTGCATAAATGGGGCAAAAATGTACATCTGATTAGAGACTGGCTGCTCATTCCAAACTCGCTCGTAGGACACTAAACCTGCACACCTGATGGGAAGCAGCACACTGTTGTTTGCCAAGCTACAATCTGCTACTCATTTAAAGCAGGGTGTCTCAAAAGTTTTTAATGCAAGGACCCCTTTCATAACCCTCAAACTGATCGTGGACCAGTTCATGTAAATGCTTATGATTAGAGCTGAGAAAAAACATTGCAAAAATGGAAGTTGCTATTTATAACAGGTAAATAGTATCAGAGTAATATCAATTTTATAAATCTGGTTGGAGTTTAAAGGGATAGTTCATTCAAAAATAAAAATTCTGAATGGTAACGTATGTAAGCAATAAGGTACTCGAGGCTGTGCTGTATTGGTACTCGAAGCACTAGCCTCGAGTACCTTATTGCTTTTATAAAACGGTTACAACACAATACAAACCAAAAATTTGTAACAATGCAACTTTCATGAAGTAAACTCTTACTAAAAGCCTTCCTTCTGCCGGAAAAAATAGTCCCTGACCGTGAACAGCAACAAAAGTTACATTATTATGCCATTAGATGGCGGCAAAGACTGTCTTTATGAGTGTGTCAGTCAGTAGCGAAGACTTTTACATTGAAAAGACTGAACTGCTGTGAACACGGAACAAGACGCAACTGACAAATGCTTTGACTAGTGCTGTCAGTCACGGGAAATCCCCTTAACTGTTAAAAGGACAAGAAAATACATCGGACATTTAAACAGATTATTTATTATGAACATAGGACTGACCTGAAGGAAAATGCTAAATCTGAATGCAGGTAATAAACTTGTTTACTCAATCTCTTTCTCACAATACTCTTCTAGATCTACATAGTAAGCTTCGATAAACAACCAATTGAGAACATACAGTTTACATTGTTAAGAGTGGTTGCTAAGGGTGTTGTGTAGTGATACACAGAACCGTTGGGTAAAGCGGTCATAACCATGTTTTATGGTGAATAAAACACAGCTATTGACCAATCAGAATCAAGGACAGGAACTAACCATTTTATAAATGGACTACAAAACACTATTACTTTTTTTTTTATTTTAAATGGACTACAAAACACTACTACTTCAAATTAATACCCTTTTCTGTGTTGCACTGTGCTGGTTAAACTATATTTTTAGGGCCCTATGAAATTAGTTTTATTTTTTTCCCAAATTCCATTGTTTTGGGAATTTTTTTCCATTTTTTCTTTTTTTTTTTTTCTTTTTTTGTTTTTTGTTGTTGTTGTTTTTTTTTGTTTTTTTTTTTGTTTTAATGTTTAATAAATTAAATTTCAGTCATCAAAAAGCATGTCTAATTAAATAAATTCATAAAAACAACTAAATGTATTATTATTATTATTAATTTTAGGGCCCTACAATAATAGGGCCTTATGAAATTTTTTTTTAATTTTTTTTTATGGCAATCAAGTGAAGGCATACACAAACAAAGTGCTGCACAACAGAGTTTTACTGTTAAAATTAAAACAGAAGAAAAATTTTCCTTTTATTAAGTTTTAATAATAATTTATTATTATTATTATTATTAGTGATAGTATTATTATTATTATTATTACACTGAGATGTAGCTACATTCTACTGTACAATAGTAATATATTTCTGTCACAATTTCTCCAAACTTTTATTTTGACAGGTTGCCATAAAGACCTTTGAGTTTATATGACTGGATTCTGCGAATCTGTCAGCGTTTTCCGCATCGCAGAAAACATAGGGTCCTATATTTTTATATGACAAATTTAACATTAAAAGCTTTAATTGGTTAGTCCTCAAGGCTGACCTGTGCAACCTCAGAACGTAGTCAAAACAGCACATCACAAAAAGGAGAATTGATTTCTAAAGGCTGTAAACAATAGAGTGTTGCATTTGGTTTAAGAGACTTCTGAGAGAATTCTGAGAGAAAGAGAGTTTTATTATAGTCTAAAAGAACCTGTCTGAGTCACTGCTAAATAACATGCAATGGAGTCAGATGAGGTTTCATGTGGAAAACTTTAATAAAAGTTCTGTCTCTCTCTAGAGAATCAAAGTCATAGCAAATAAGCCCTTGAAACAGCCCTCTTCATGACGAACAGCACATGCAACTGAAATCTACACTCAAAAATAAATTCACCCATAACCAAGTTACAACATACAGTTTGAAGATGAAAGCTATATGGATATTGAGCAATTAGATCAACATGACGCCAAAGTTCTCAGGTGCGACTTTTTACCCAGTTTGACTCGAGTATTCTCCGGATCCAATGCTTTTTTATTAAGCTCCGTCAGGTTTCATTACTAACTGGAAAATCTAATTTCATTCTGTGTATCTGACAGTATTTCAAACTAATTCATCTTGTCAAGGTGCAGGCTCGACAAGCCCACCAGATGGTGTTTGTGTAAGATGAAACCCTGCTACTTGCCCACCAGGTTCTTAAAGGGCACCATTACCTACAAAAAACGGTCTTTGAGATTGCCGTTGCTCCTTGTTACAGTCGTCTCCCCGTCTCATTTCATGCCTCAAAGCAAATCTTCTCTGCTTCACTGATGCCACAAGAAGAAAAACAAACATAAGTGCTGTTGGATTGTTCTAGATATCTCAAAATACACCATGTACAATTTTTTCTTACCAAACCGAAAGAGAAGGTTTGTGAGATCCAGTGTTATAGCACATAATGGCAGCGAAGGTGAATATTGCTTGTACACGCAAAAGTCACAAAGTGTTCCGAATAGTTTTTCATACATCAATACAATACAGTTGCTAGGGTGTTCTAGATGGTTGCTAGGTGATAACCTGGGTGTTCTAGATGGTTCCCTACTGGCTCAGGTCAAAAAAAAGCCCACTCAAGTTTCTATTACGGGCCTGTTGTAACTCTTCTCCATCCAGTGATCATGATGAATCACTAGAAAATGTAGTGTTGTTACTGTTACCTAGAACTAAAACTAGCTATTAAGGACCCTCTGTGGTGAAAATCAAGTTTTTAATGTTGTTTATATGTCTGTGGCGTTTTTAATATGCTTTAAATCAATGCTTTAAGTGGAGGCGGGGCTAATTTGCTTATTCATGGCTCCTTGTATATTAAATGAAGCAAGGGTGTAGAGTTACATTCAAGCTATTTTAAGGCATGAAGAATTTTTTGTTTTTTCAAAGGAAAAACGTTTAAATCATTTTGGTGATTCAAGATGAGTTTTAAGAGATAAAATTATTTACTACAGGGGGATTTTAAAATATTTTTTGGTAATTGAAATACAGCTGAAATGAAATAAAATATAAGGTTACACTTTATTTCAATAGTTCACTTTAGACATGCTACTAACTATAAGTACCTTTGCATCTGCATATCAACTATAGCTTTTACTGTATTAGTAGACTGTCTGCTTAATATATTGGTAATTGAAATACAGCTGAAATTAATAAAATATAAGGTAACACTTTATTTTGTTGGTTCCTCAACAGACATTCTACTGTAACTTTGCAACTACATGTCAATGTATTCTACTAACCCTAACCTAACAGTCCACTAATACTAATGAGAGTTAGTTGACAAGTAGCTTCAAAGTTACTATAGTTAGAAAAATGTCTAAAGTAGACTATCGAAATAAAGTGTAACCCAATATGAATATTAGATGAAAAACCTAAACATTTCGAAAATTAGATATGTTGCCTTGGCAACTAATTAAAATAAGTACTAAAATTAGTTTAGAAATAGAGATGAGTTCTGTCTTCTTCCCATAGTGCATCCTGGTGCCATGTGTTCCCCAGGTAAGTGTCGAACACCGCCATCCATGTGATGTAAAAGAAAATGTGATTGATCAGACCAGGCCACCTTCTTCCATTGCTCCGTGGTCCAGTTCTGATGCTCACGTGTCCACTGTTGGTGCTTTCGGCAGTGGACAGGGGTCAGCCTATGCAGCCCCATCCTTTCTATCAGAATCAGCATCAACTTCTTGAGCAATTTGAACTACAGTAGCTCGTCTGTTGGATCGGACCACACGGGCCAGCCTTCGCTCCCCATCAATGAGCCTTGGCTGCCCATTACCCTGTTGCCGGTTCACCACTGTTCCTTCCTTGGACCATTTTTGATAGATACTGACCACTGAAGACCGGGAACACCCCAGAAGAGCTGCAGTTTTGGTTTGACCCAGTCATCTAGCCATCACAATTTGGCACTAGTCAAATTCGCTCAAATCCTTACGCTTACCCATTTTTCCTGCTTCTAACACATCAACTTTGAGGACAAAATGTTCACCTGCTGCCTAATATTTCACACCCACTAACAGGTGCCGTGATGAAGAGATAATCAGTGTTATTCACTTCACCTGTCAGTGGTCATAATGTTATGCCTGATGGGTGTACATGAAGGCTTTTGTGCTGAAAATAATGACTATTTCAGCACAGTATTGCAGGGTGATTAATACAGCAATTTTTTGTGCTGAAATACTACCACATGCACTATGCAGCAGTCAAACTGAGACCAAAAAGGACAATTTTAATGCATTCAACTCAACTGTTGAGACAATTCAAGTATCAAATACCCAATCAACAGATGTCTAACATCTTTGTACAGTAAATTGTACGTATTCTCTTAATTCACTTCCAACTTTTTGACTACATTAGCCTACAAAGAACGAAACGGAACGCTCTGAGGATTTATATGAATAAAGTGTTTAATATTAATGCATTATTATAGATGTAAGGTGAGCTTTGTTTCAGTACTAATGGGGTTACGAGGTGCAGAGAGGTTAATTTCAGTATCCAAGCCTAGATTTACATCATTGTTTGTAGATTAAAGAGGGCTTTCCAGGGAATGGTCTTCTCATGTTTGCCCTCTCCACCACGAAGCAGCTGAACGTATTGTGGTCTGATTAATCTTAATGAATTATGCAAATGTGCGCTATCTCAAGTGATTTCAGAATGTTTCTGTATTGTTTTATTAATGCGCTTTTGAATTACTTCGCACAATTACAAAGCTCTCTCTCCTTCTCTCTCGCACGCGCCGCAATGTTTCTCATTCAGTCGCGTTCCTTTATTAAAAACTCGTGGCGGTCTCTGGCGAGTTGCATGCACGAATAAGAAATTAGTCATTACTGTAATTTAATGACTTTAAACCAAACAAGACTGCGGTCTAGATTACTAAGCGTAACCCGAATCCTCCTCCCCTGCATCCCAAGGGTCTGATCTTTGGGAGTATGTCTCCTTAATTTCTACTTAATTAATTATGTTCGTTATCACGACTACCCTGTGGTGAGAGCGCAGTTTCAATTACGACGGGAAAACTGACACAACAATACAAAAGAAAGCCTTGACGAATGCTCTCATAGAGATGCTGAGATTCTGAAAGTTTGCTATTGACCGAGTGAGCTGAAGTATCTATTTATTACTCGATGAAGAACTCTTCTGCACACAGGGCTGCTTCAGCACAGCACCTAAATGAGAGCATGAGTCATTCCATTGATAAGAGAAACATTATCGAAGCTTTTACATATAATTGCGTACACGATTCACTTCAAAGAGCACATCAAAAGGCAGCAGCAACACTGCTTATCTCCATAAACGTGATATAATGTACAAATCTGAGGATTATGAGAGGATTTGGATAACAATTTGCATGTGGGCAGAAATGCTATAGATGAGGACGGGTTAATTTGGACTATAAAACTACACTGACATGACAGTTCCAATAGATTATATTAGCTGCCTCTTCATGTATCCTTCAAATGACAGCTTGTGCATTTCAATCAGGATGTCCAAGGATTATGAAACATCCAGCGTGTAGCATTCATTCTAATGCGTGATTTCATATTCAAAGCATAATGGCGATATGCTTATCAATGCGCTGTCAGGCTCAGAAGGAAATGCCAACAGACAGCGTTCATATTAAAGTCAAATTGCAACACTCATGCCACTACAGTGTCTCCTTGATCTAATGGCTTTTTCGAGAACCTTACTTTGGCCCTTCGTGCCATATGTGTGACCACTTAGGGCGCAGATGACGTGCATGTTGTTAGCTTTCTTCACCTTTTGATTATGGATCCATCAATGCACCAACTGACACCAAAAATTAAATATGATGTACATAAGTTGGACTTAGCAAAATGACAAAAAACAAATTGTTGTCACAACTCTAATAGTGATGTTTAAACTTCTGTGTGCACGAGAGAGAGAGAAAAAAAAGCCATAAAACTTTTTTTAAACAATTTTCTCAATTGCAATTTTTTTTGTTGTATGCATTTAGACATTTCTTGTGCACACATCTCTTGTTTTTTCCTCCAAATGTCAATTAGGGGCTTTGTAGCAACTCATATGGAATGTTGTGGCAGCCGACAAAAATGTTAAAGGCACAATATGTAATTTTAGCCACTAGAGGTCGCTTATTTAAAACAAAGGCATAGCTTGATGACGGCATGAATGAGTGTGGAATCATGGGAGTTGTCGTCTTCACCTCCACAGCTGATGGAAAGCAATTTGACAGACTCGGGCAGAAATCATGTTTATGGATGAGCTAATGTATTAAAAGTTTTATTAATGTTACTGTGGCATGAGGCAGGGCGGGCAGAGAGCCGCGGGAGTCCAGCAGAGATTTTATTATGCTCGGCCGCTTCTGCTCTTTTCATTGCGTATGTGGGGTAACGCACTGTTTTACATGGCTAAAACAATCATACTAAATACATTTGAGTGTGTTGAAAGTTATAACGTGGGTTCACTCGATGGCTGGAATAAGAGACTTGTTGCACTTTGCAGTAATCTAGATCGATATTAAAATGTCATCCTAATAAAAACTGGATGACTTGTGCTGCTAAATTACATGCAATTAATTAAAAAATATATTGTATGATGGAAAAAGCCCTCTCTGATTATGCTATGTTAGCCACTTGATGAAATAGTGTTGTCTCTGAGGCATGGTAAAAACATGGTACTCGTGGTAAATCAAGAAAACAAGCGATTGAAACAATAAAACTGTGTTAAACTCTATAACAATGATTCGTTTTTAGTTGATAAATGTATCCAAACAGTTGCTCACCCGTCTAATAGAATACATAATATATTAAAGCGTCTTTGGTGTTTCAATGGTTTCTACGAAAGTAAAACTGGAAATCGAGGGTAACGCAGATATGATGTCATTGACAGGTGACGAAATGACACAGTCCGTGTCCTGGTTAAAACTGCTGATTTCTCTGGATTTAAACATTGTTGGAAACGTTTGGGATAATGTAAGTACACAAGTCATTGTTCTAGTGGTTTTTGGCTATTTTAATATAGAAATCTTACATATTGTGCCTTGAAATAATGAAATATGTTAAAAAGTGAAATAGTTCCAAAATGAAAATAAAGTCATAATTTACTCAACCTCATGTAGTTCTAAATTATATATATATGTATATTATACTTCAACAAAGATTAATAAATACTGTAACAAATGTACTGCTCATTGTTTGTTCATGTTAGTTAATACATTAACTAATGCTAACTAATGAGACCTTATTGAAAAGTGTTACCACTTAACCTTCTCCATTTATTAAACTCTGAAATGTAATTTATGCATGTTCAGATTTAAAAAAAAAAAAATATATAAGTTTGAAACAGCTGGTCGGACGTCCTTGACGCCCTTAATTGTATGAACTCATTCTACGGTGTTTTTTGGTTAGATGTGGTCAGTATGAAATGTTATTGTATGACAAAATTCTACTTGAAGTTTCTGTTCCAAAGACAAAAGTCAGTCATACAAGTTTATAATGGAATGAGGGTGAGTAAATAATGATAAGATGTTAATTTTTGTGATGATTACTCCTTTAAAATCTTCCATGTACCATCTGGTCATCATGTTTGATGAACAACATGCATCGACGTATGCTACACACCTAATCCATGTCCAGTTAGTGCCAAAACCCCATACTTAAGCCACACAATGCGCATGAATGCAATCCTTTCCTGGGATTTTGGAATTGATGGGAAGGTCTGGATGCTACTTTATAAACATGGAATATGATAATCTTCATTTACATAAATCTCTTTCTCTCCAGTTTCACATTCATCCCTCTCATCTGGCATCATATAGAGGTCAAGGAGAAAAAATACAGCAAGTGTCCATACATAACTGCCCTTTCCACACCATCCATTAACCTCATTGAGGTCATTGATCATTATGCAAATCTTACTAGAAATTACTAGAAATCCTCAGAAGCGACAAACACTTAAAATGAATCCAAATAAAACCTGCCATTTTTGCGCTCTCGCTCTGGCATTCCTCCAAAACCTTTTGTATTGTGACTGTATTCCTAATGTCCCCATTACCATTCAGATGCGGGTGATGGTGATGAAAGCAGTGGTTGGTGTTAGGTGATGCGACATGAGGCAAACAAACCGATTCCTACCTGTGTCTTCCCTGCACCCTAATGAGCCCGGATGCCCGTGGACTCAATCCCCCTCACAGCTTCCTCTATAGTGGCCGAGCTCGCTCCGCATGTAGATAAGGATGCTAGGCGTGATAATTCATAAGGGTTCATTGAGGATCTTCTGGAAAGCCATGTGAATTCTGTGGCTGCTGCGACTGCCCTTGGCCCAGATGGATTAACAGCTGAGACACCCAGCATGGCAAAGTCTGGTTAATCCTGGTCTCTCAACGAGGTATCATCACTGTCTCATATCTGGTTCTGTCCTCAGTCTGATACCACTCATTAGACTCCACAGCTGGCCTTATATAACATGGCGCTCTTTAACTACACTCTCTGCATACTATACATGCTTACTGTGTATATTTGAAACATGCAGACACACCTACAGTTTTCTGAAGGCAAGAGTTCTGAGATAGAGTCAAGACAGCCTGAAACTTCTCCAAACATGTTGCCTATATGCGCACATTCAACAACAAATGCTAAATTGTTTAAAAATACTAATTGTAGATTAATGTTGGTGAAGCTTTGCAAACCACTCATAATTCACCGAAGTTTAGTCAAGGTACCATTTTCAGAAAGTAAGAGTTAAATAAGCAACTAACAGTTGCTTATCTAATAAAGTTAGATAAAACTAAAGATAAATATAAAGTTAGATAAGCAACTAACAAAAAATAGGTAAGTACATGGAAGCCATTTAAGACGATTTATAAATATATCACTATGAAAAATTACAATCTGTGTACAATCAAAAACAAAAAATATTCGTCTCTGACGTTGCATCCGTATATGCCTACTTCCATACTAGTAGGCAAAAAAACAGTATATGGGCCAAGTAGTATGTCCGAAATCACAGTATTCATAAAACAGTAGGCAAAAAGTACCTGGATGACCTACTACTTCCGGTGAAGATACTGAAGTGTGCATTCAGTGGACACTTCACTATCCCCTGAGGCCATGGTAGAGGATTTGTGAATGGAGGTAAAGCAACGCAGCTGATGCTGTAGGTCACGTGACAATGACAACATGAATTATGTAGTACTGTATAGAATGGCTGCAAAGTAAGTTTCAAACCAATTGTAGTACCTACTATATAGTAAGAGATTTTGGATGCAGCATGACTCGTGAACAAATAGTACTTTTGCTTTGGATAATTTCAATGAATCAGGACTGAATGATTCATTCACAAATTGGACTGAATCTTCCAAATGGTTCTTGACTCAGTAACTTACTGACTCAACAAACCCAGGAAATGACAAGACAAAATACAAATATATTTGTGCAGTCCATTTCGTGAAGAAATCGTTCAGTCACTGAATTCACTGAAAAAGATCTGACTCAAAAGAACAATTTGTTTATGAATTGTGAATATTTCCTTTACACTAAAAATTACTTTTAAAAAAATGCCGTAATGAGTCGCAAAATTTAACAAAACATTTTGTAACTAAAAAAAAAAAATGCACAAAATGCAGCACATGAACTGATGAATCGTTCACAGACCAAATGAGCCAATTTACTAAAAAGAATCATACTTCTGAATGCTACATCTACAGAAAACACTTTTAGAATCATTTGATTACTGCCTCAGCTTAGCTGTAAAGCTAACATTTGAATGGAAAAAGTACTTTATTATTGTCACACTACTTAGTTTTTAGTGTTTAAAGAGATAAAAAATGAAAAATGAAAATTCTGTCATCATTTACTCACCCTCAAGTGTACACAAAGGAAGATATTTGGAAGAATGTTTGTAACCAAGCAGATCTCGCCCCCCATTGACTACCATAGTAGGAAAAAAAAAAAAAAAAAAAACTATAGCAGTCAATGGGGGGCGAGATCTGCTTGGTTACAAACATTCTTCCAAATATCCTCCTTTGTGTTCAGCAGAACAAAGACATTTATACAGGTTTGGAAAAACTTGAGGGTGAGTAAATGATGACAGAATTTTGATTTTTGGGTGAACTATCCCTTTAAGTAAAAGTTTCTAAAGTTGCTACTTTAATGGCTCGTTTTCACCAAACGACACAGTAAACAACAAAGGAGGACATACAGCAGATCTTGTTCTTGCTTCTCGGCATGTGGTTGTTTGTTTGCTGTGCGCCGACATTGTGTTGCAGCGTATTGTGTTTCAACTGAAAAAAAATGGTGCCTCTTGTGTTGTCAACCAATCATCGATCTGCAGTGAGTCTAGCTCCACCCTTTAGGTACCGGACTACTGTGCTAGGTACCCTAACGGAAGGGTCCCAAAAAATTGGTGCGGTACGGTTCAGTATTTTAGTACCATTCACAACTTTGACAATCGAAATGGAAATAATTGCGTATCATACTGTAATGTACCGTACCGCTCAGTGGAAACTAGACATTAGTTAATTACTCACAACACTGTTATGAATAAGTCGAACACCTACCGTGATTCAAGGGCAAGAAAGGTCTGTGAGTACTAAGTTTCAGAGGACAGTCAGACCCTTCGTCCTAATGCCACGCAGCACAATGTCCTGAAAACACATTCAAAGCACTCAAAACTGCCTCAACACACACACACACACACACACACACACACACACACACTCCTAACTGCTTTTATCTCCTAGTCTTGGCTAATGGCGCATTCTTTCATTTGAAAGCTTGCTCACTGTCTGCAATTAGCTAAACACATTAGTACATTAGTCCATCATTATGAACGCTCCAACATCTGAATGTTATGTTTATGACATGTTCGGGGCTAGCCTTTGTGCGACTTGCTTGTCAAAGTAAATGACATCTTGACTAACCTCGCAGTGCCACTCCTTGTTGTACTGTTGATACTGCTAATGGTAAATTAGCCAGACAAAATAGCTGGCAAATGGTATTATGCTCATAGCATTAGCCCTGCCCTATGCAAGTCAGTCTGAAGTGTTCTGTGACAGCTGCATAAGCGCTACGTGACTCACAGACTGAATGCTAATAAAGTGGTGTCTGCACATAAATCTGTATATCAAAGAAAGAGGCTACATGTCAATTTCAGTGTGAACATTAGCATAGTCATGTGACATCTTGATGCTCTTGAAGATTTTATCAAAGTTGGCGAACGCGTCGTGACAGATGGATAATGAAAGATGTCTGATTGTTTATTCTTTTTCTTCTGTTTGTGGGTGGATGTTACATTTAAATGCACTTTCTCTTTTATGATGGCAAAGTAATCATTCTTCAAAGTTAAAATTGGACAAGATTTCCCATAGAGATACTTTTATTTGAGATAATACTGACACTTTGACTCAATATTGGCCACCAAGGCTTTTAAAAACAAACAATAAATCTTTTTGCTATCTTCTTTTTCGCTGCTTCCGTAGACCACTTCAACTTTTCATCCATTATTAATACCTGTAATTCTTATCGTTATACTTGCCTCTTGCTCAAGTCCGTTTCAAAATGGAGCTGAGTGCCCTCAAAACCATACCCAAAAATCACACACCTCACATTGATCAAAACGTCTGCCCATAGTAGAAGAAAGAAAATATTGGCACCAAAGGATAGGGGACTGAATATTAGTGCCTCTGGAACATATGATTCAAGTAATAAGTGAAACTTTCAAGTCCACATTCGCTTCAAAAATGTAATCCACTGTTCCGAAATTGCAGAACTGTCTCTGAACTGGTCCACATCTTGATTTTTATGGAATATTTATTTTACATGGTGTATGATCTTGTCCAACACTGTTATAAAACAAAAACTGGGAGTTTGGCAGAGCGAAAATACTGTAGAAGAGGGAGGGGGGGGGGAGGAGGAAGAGAAAAACTCCATGTGTTTAAATGGTTCATTCCAAGTGACATTAGTATTCAGAGGTCCAACAACTTGATCCCAATAGTTGTGAAGTAGTTTGAAGTCTATGTATCTTCATTTCCATTGCTTTGATCAAAAAAAAAAAAAATGCTGCTAGTCCCAAATGTATATTGGTCCCAGACTATCGAGTGACCTGAAAAAGAGGAGTCCAAGTTATCATTTCATAAATGTCAGCATATGATTTCAGTAGGGCTGGACTGAATACAAATCAGTGTCAACCCAGAGATTTTGCAATACCATTTATACCAGAAGATACATTTGCAATAGATGCTATTTACACTAAGTGCAAATAGCATATTTTCTTAGCAATAGATACTATTTACACTAAGTGCAAATAGCTGTAGATGCTATTTACACTAGGTGAAAATAGCGATAGATTCTATTCACACCATGTAAAAGTATCAGTTCTTTGCAATAAGAGTAAATAGTAATTAGATGCTATCTATACTTTATATTGACAGATACTATTTGCACCCCAGTATTTTTGTACATTAACAGGATGCAATAATATCATAGAATGTAAATGAGTATATTTATTAAAATGATTAAATGGATGTTGCCTTTTTGGTAAAATAAAAACCCTTCACTTTCCCCTAACCCTACCCAACAAACACTTTTAACATTATTAAACACTCGTTCGCAGTTTATTTCCACTTTTAGAACATTATTTTCATTTTAATTAAAAATAAATGCAATCTCTGCAAAAGGCGGATTCGAACCCGCGTCGATCGCATTAAAAGCCAAGTCTACGCCACTGAAGACTTTGAAATCTGCGTGTCTTTTTAAAAACTTGAGTGGTGGGCGGAGCTAGTGTAAATAGCATTTGCCAAGAAGGGGCGCTATTTGCACTTAGTGTAAATAGACTTAGTGTAAATAGTGTAAATAGACACTTTGTGTATATATATATATATATTCCAACTAAAGATCTGACAATCAAATGCATTTAATGTTCTGCGTAATCCATATAAATATTACAACACAGTTTATATCATCATAACCAGGGTGCGAACTACGGGGGAGCTAGGGGGAGCTCAGCTCCCCTTAATAAGACATGGGCTCCCCTGAAAACATGATTTGTGAAATTATGGGGGGGTCTCAAAAAATATTTACAATGTGTTATTTTGATGTGCAATTTTAGTTTTGTGTAATGTGATCATCGTGGATTATTATGTGTAAAATTGTAAAAATATTCATTCATGCATGACGGTGATTTAAACCTAATTAACTTCAATAAAGATAACTATACATGCTATTCTTGTCATGAGCATCAAGGTGTGGGGGCGCTGCGGTGCAAATTCCACTCATGTTTAGTACATGTTAACTGGAACAGCAAAGGAAGCTGACCCCAGGCCTGTGTTAAGGTAAGGCATGTTATTCGCAATTATGTGTTGTGGCAGGGTTGTTATAGGTCTGCGTGACTCTTGATGTCTTAGGCCTAATTGAACAGAGGAATTATGGTATTCTTCTGTAGCCTGACGAGTAACTTTAACCGTTGTTCATGTGAACTCAAATGATGCTTGATGCTTGATGCTTGATGCTTGAAAAAGCCTGATGCTTTTTTATAGACTATATGTGGGTGGCTGTTTGTTGTTTCACCTATCAATTCGTGTCGATAAAGTATAATAGGGTAAATCCTGTAAAGTGATATAGTGCTTGCATAAGTACAGCAGTGTATACACTAGTAGCTGTTATATATCTTTGTATAAAGATATATACCCCCACCCATTCCCAAAAAAAAAATCAAGTGGGCTCCCCCAAAGTCCACGGTATAGTTTGAACACTGATCATAACATAACGACAACAATCACAGAGTGTTAACTAATTACCTCTGGAATATTAGAGGGCCTACAGCACTATAAAAATGGTAAATTCTTCTATTAGAATTAATCCTCTAAGGCATGAGGTGTTAGTGAGGGGACTGACACATGCTCACACAAGCACATTCTATTGTCACCTACAAGTGTCATTAACCACACCACCAGCATGAGGTCTGCGGTAGCGGCCTGAAATAGAGACACACTGAGGGACCGGAGCCGTTAGTTCCTCTGGATCTGAGAGGGTTTAGCATGCAAGTCTGGTCCTGTTCCAGCTCTGTAACACAAAAGCATGGCTCTGGGTTCAGAGGCCAGGGTAGGGCAGGTCTCTATAGTTGTGGATGAGGCCAGACTGGCAGGCTGCTAAGGGAAGCCCAGTGTAATCTACACCTTCAGGTCATTGCCAGCAGGCTGCCGGAGGACACATAGAGGAAGTGGAAGGTGTGCTGGCAGGTGTCTCCTTCACTTCCTGCCTCCCTCTCTGGTTCTGACATGAGATTTGGGGGACTCACTAGACTAGATTTCAGCTACTGAGAACTGTTCATATACAACATTTGTCATATTGCTCAATATTATATTGTTTTTTGGGATCATGAGTTGTTTTTGTTTGTTAGTTTGTTTGGGGTTTTTTTTTTAAAGAAGTCTTTTATGCTCACCAAAGCTGCTTTTATTTGATCAAGAATACAATAAAACAGTAATATTGTGAAATATATTTACAATTTAAAATAACTGTTTTGTATTTTAGTATACTTTCAAATATATTTTATTCCTGTGATGCAAAGCTGAATTTTCAGCATCATTACTCCAGTCTTCAGTGTCACATGATCCTTCAGAAATCAGTCTGATTTGCTGCTCAAGAAACATTTCTGATTATTATCAATGTTAAAAACAGTTGTGCTGCTTAATATTTTTTGTGGAAAATGTGATATGATGTGATTTTTTTTATGATGTGATTTTTTTCTGACCCCAAAACTACGGTAGTCTATGCAGAGCATCAAATGTCCAATTGAGCATAATTCAATCAATGGATCTGCTGAAAAGTTAAAGTAATGATCAGAGTGATCGGACCTCTGATAAACTGCACAGATTAAACAATCCCATCATGCCCTCATCATCTTCTTGTGGTTATACTGCATGTCCATGTGCATGGACGGTGGCCTGGAGGGCCCCAAAATCAAGCCCAGGTTTGAGAGAAGCTCCCAACACCTCAGAGGTCTGCCTGCTGTTGACGTGAGTGCAGTGGCATGAATTATTAACAGGGCTAAAGTAAAAAAAGGTCTGCCTCACGCAGGCCCCTCTGCCCCATGAATAATGGAGGACTCAACTCAAGCGCAGGCATTTGGTGAGTCAAACTTCTCAGCCTGATGGATGGCTACAAGCCCTGCGTGTCAACCGTACAAACACAGTGGCTCGCAAAACACACGGCGGCAAACATAAAAACAATAACTCGCATTAACCTGCGGAAGTGCATCATTGCCCTACTCTGACTTTCCTAAATGCAATGTCACATTGTTTTTCTTTTGTCTGGGAATTTTTTTTGCACATTAAAGGTTGTCTAGGGTCCCAGATTGTGTTTTATTTAAAGTCAGTGTCAAATGCAAGAACCACTAACAAGCTGAAAGCATGACAGTCGAGGAAAGAAGAAAACTAGTGCATTCTGTGGAAGAACGAAGTGATGACTAAAGGCCCGTTCACACCAAGGATGATAACTATAACAATAATGATAAAGATATAGTTCTAAAAATCGTTCTAAATCTACTGACGCTAATATAGTTATCGTTCTTGGTGTGAACGGGCCTTAGTTAGCAAAAGGCTTTTTTCTTTTAAATCAATCAACAGTAAAATCAGATTATATCACTCAAATGATCAGCATATTAATTATAATTTCCTGATATTATAACAATTATCAGGATAAAAAAAAAAATATTAAAAAATAGTTTGAAAAAAGTTTAGAAAAGTGGGGTAAATCTTTTCTTTTAAATAAATCGACAGTAAAATCAGATGATATTTGACCAATTCAAAATGCTAATTATATTAATTATAATTTACTGATATTATAATAAATCACCAGGATAAACATTTTTTGATTTAAAAACAGATAAAAATTATTTAGTTAAATAATGTTCATTTAAATTCAGAAATGTTGGGTATATCTTTTTCGATATTATATATACATGTGTGTGTGTGTTCTTGTATACATGGTTTATGAGGACACAAATGTGTATAATAACATGGGTATTACAAAGTAAACACTTCCTGTGTCCTCCTAAACTAAACAGCTTAAAAAACATACTAAAAAGTGTTTTTTTAATTTCCAAAAATGCAGACAGTTTTCTGTGATGGGTTTGTTTAGGGGTAGAAATGTTTATATATATATATATATATATATATATATACATATAAATATTTCTTAAGCTGGTTTTTATATTATTATGATGGCTATAGGACTGTAATTGGATGGGCTCCCTCTCACCTTGGTCGTCTTGACTTTGTTTCCCGTGCTGCAGCTCCAACCTTTTAGATCCGGCAACACCTTACACTCCTCGCCCTCCATACACGGCTGCATCTGACACCACCACTTCTGTGCTACTATAGAAGCTGCGCAGAGAGAAAGACAGGAAGAAGAGAGAATCTCAACACTCCGCTCACTCTGTGGGAACTGGCAAAAACGGGAAAGAAACATCCCCAAATCACCATGTATCCAATATTTTGAAGGATGAATCAATGAAGATTGAGAGGAGGAGAAAACCTCAGAAGATCTCGCTCACGTTCACTGTCAAAAGAAATGAAACTACCTCGTTCTATCTCTTTCTCTCAAAAACAATGAGGCTAGTTAAGGAGGAGGTCTTTGATTCAAAGCTGACGGTTTGAATCCATCAATTCAGTGGGCTTGACGCTCACTGTATGTCTTTCGAGAAAAAGTTCAACCTTCATGTCAAGATGACAAGGGTTGCAGTTGGGGAAGCTGGCATGATGTTGAGGGTTAAGAGGAATTGAGAAGTAGAGGGGAGACACTGTCAAGATTTAGGCCTCAATTTTTAATTCAGAGCAGAGAGGAAGATAATTTAAGGGGCTGTTAAAACAAAAGTTTTGTGACTAAGTCTATGTCTATTATAGCTTTCAATCTAGCAATATGATAAAATCAAACATTTATCTAATAAGTCTTGTGGTGAAACTTTTACCACATTTTTTTTTTTTAGGAAAACAGACCACAAATAGTCATGACCTTTTATGTAGAGATGTATGCAAATTTTGTGTCCAGTAAATAACACCAGCAACAGACTAACAATAACAAGAGGCAGATCAATTAAAAGGCTACCGGAGATTCTAAAAACAAGCCCTTTAATATCTTTCAACATGAAAAATGTGATTGTCAAACAATGTGATGGTCAAAATTTGAACATTCCTAAAAAACCAAAATAATAGTTGAATAACTGATATTCTTACACTATGTGAAAGAAATCCCACATTAATTTATGATTTTTATAGTATAACAATAAGCGCAGTGAATATAACATAACTATAATTAACATGGTTAATTGTATATTTCAATAGCAAATTCTATTTTTTGCAGCTTTCTACAGGCACTTCTTTGAAAATGGACGGTGTCCGAAAACCTGAGACCACTAGTGAAATTTTCTATATTCTTTCATTACAAATTACATTATAATCAGAATAAAGAAACGAGTCAAAAAGATGAAAAAAAAAAAAAAAAAAAACAAAAAAAAATCCTGATTTCCAACGTGGTCTCAGTTTTTTTAAAACCGACAGTATGTAGACAATCTACAGCATAAAAATAGTGTAGAGAGGTCAAGTGTCTTTCAGTCTTAAGTGTAGTGGCTTTTGTCTTCGTACAGCAGGTAGAATCATGCGCTGTGGTCTCGGTGCTCAGCAGGGGGTGGCAGTGCCTGTCAGATGCATTAGAGGGCAGAAAAGAAGATCAAGATCGATTGACCTGTCCAGTGAGGGGGGCCGATGACATGTTATTAGACAAGCAGCCCACGCTGCACTCGAGCGAACAGCAGGATGACGGTGTCACACTCAAACGGACTCTGAAGTGACAGCCCAGAGAGATGAGACTGAGATAAAGAGGGGCGGCTAGACTTTAAAAAAAGACAGCCAACTTTAAATTGACAGTTTAATTTAGGAGCATTAATTCTTAAAAAAATAGAACAGGCAAAAGACAGACAAAAGCAGCTAAAAACAGTCTAGCTATTTTCTACTGTGTTCTTTTGTAAATTATACCATGATATTACCATGTTTTTTAGACATGGAACATGATAGTAGTACGGTCATCTTTTCATGTATATAGTACACACACACAGACACACACACACACAAACACACACACATATATATATATATATATATATATATATCATTTCAGAAGTCCAATTTGAGTGAAAAGTAGAATGTTTATACA
Organism: Ctenopharyngodon idella; assembly: GCF_019924925.1. Classification (NCBI taxonomy): domain Eukaryota; kingdom Metazoa; phylum Chordata; class Actinopteri; order Cypriniformes; family Xenocyprididae; genus Ctenopharyngodon; species Ctenopharyngodon idella. Next base: position 28,950,297 of record NC_067225.1, on the reverse strand, counting down.
AAGTTCAAATGGTCAATCTCACAAATTTGCTTCATTAGTGACCTAGAAATACTTGTTCTTTCTTTTACATCATAACTTAGCTGTTGTATTTCTTTTTAAAAAAACCTGTTAAAATTGTCATGTTAAAATTATGTTAAAGGGGTCCTTGATTATGATTTTTTTTTTTGTACTTTTTTTTTTTTACAACATCTGCAAAGTTACGATGCTCAAGTTCAATGCAAAGGGAGATATTTTCCTTTACAGAAATCGCTTTTCAAGGACTACAAGAGCTTCTTCCTGGGTTGGTGACATCACAAACCCCAAAATTTACATAAACCCTGCTCCCAGGAACATGCAACAAAGGGGGTGAGGCCATGTTGGGCTGCTTTAGAGAAGAGGAAGAGTTGTTGTAGTAGAGTGTTGCTACCATGCCGTCATTTTACACCAGACTCCTTCACAAACGAGGGTCAATTCAACGCTAGATTTGCACAAAAGATTAACATGACGGAACATGCTAGTCGATGAGTTGAATCAACTCCACAGCAACTACATAAATTTATCCACTAACCATTAAGAATCGTCCAGTTGCATTCTAAAAGTTGTAACTTCTCCATCAGTGTCCGACTCCGGTTTGAACAATGTAAGGCTGAACACCGTTACTGACAATCGTCTTTTTGGCTGTGTGAGATTCTCCAGCTTTGTTGTTGTTGAGCAACTGAAGCATGAGCTGGTAAAGCTCCGCCCTCTTCTGGAAAGGGGGCCGGGAGCAGCAGCTCATTTGCATTTAAAGGGACACAAACAAAAATGGCAGGTTTTTGCTCACACCCAAATAGGGGCGAATTTGACAAGCTTTAATAAATGATCTGTGGGGAATTTTGAGCTGAAACTTCACAGACACATTCTTATATTACATCTTGTAAAAGGGGCATAATAGGTCCCCTTTAATTTTATATAACATATATATATATATAAAGCTTAATAAAATTAAACAGCAGACACACACACAAACACAAATACACACACAACAAATAAAAACACTCTTACCATCCACACAGGAAGGAGCTGCTCTTGTTGTCCCAGCAACTTGCCCAGGGAAGCAAGAACACTTGACAGTTTGGGAGCGCTCCTCGATTTTGTTCTTGTTACAGCAGCGGTGGGCTGCAATGACCTCACAGGTTCCCGCTTTGACGTGCACTGAGGAAAAACAACAAGGACACAGAGTCTATTAAAATCAACCAGCTGTTTCAAACTCCCCTTGCCGACAAAGGAAACGATGAGGCACTAATGCATATTCTGTTGCTGGCGGTGGCTGCAATAGAAATGAATTTGACGTGGAGGCAGTGTACATTTTAATAAATGCTAATGCAAGCAGTTTGATTTGTCTCAGGTCAGAATTCAGAAGAAAATCAGAAGTCTCTATGATCAACAGGTTGGGATTTAAGATTCACTTTAATAATTACAAATAAAATGATTAATTGATAATCATAGACCTTCAAGCATCTTTCAAGGTTCTTTCAGGCAATTGATTTATTTCTTTTTTTGTTTTGTTTATCCTTCACCTATGACTGAACAACAGCGAGGAGGAGCATTACTTAGCATATAGAAGTGTGTACTCACACATCATTCTGAAGCTCTAAATTGAGGAGTTAAAAAAAGAAAAGAGAATAAAAACATTTTGAAAGTTTTAGTGTACCTTTCAAATCAGCCTTAATTGCATTGGTAAAGATTTTCAATTTAAGACTTGAGTTAAAAATTGATTGAAAAAGGGGCCTCCATTTTCCCATTAGCTGGCCAATCTCAAAATCTCATCAACAACATTAAAAACATTTTGCCTCCAATCAATAAAGAGCCTTTAACGTGCGCACAAAAGAGTCTGTCGAGCGGCAGGCCGATTGTGGGCTTGGAAAAGAAAAACAGAGATTTACCGATGCAAACGCTGGCGGGTGAAGGGCTGAACCCCCTTTGTGTGATTATCTCTCAGCCCAAACACACTGCAGGGCCAAAGTTAATTTCAAAAAGTTTGAGCAGATGCAAATTGAATATTCAATGGTGGAGTTTGTTCCAACAGCTTATAGAAAATGATTGCTTTGATTCATTCAATGTGCATTACCGCCTTTATTTGTGTATCTTCAAACCTCATAGTGCTTGTAAAAATCTACAAGAAAAACAAACTGGGCTGGGTTACTCCACAAGCTGGAGTTTTAAGGGAAATTTTAAATACTTTTTGAATTTTTTGAGTTACTTCAGCTTAACTGGTTTTCATGTCTGAACGCGGGCTCAGTATTGAGCCAATTCTGAGCCGCCGTTCGGACGTAAACACTGAAGCTCTGCAACGAAAATAGCTTAGCAGTATGACAGGGGACAGACGAATTTGTTGAATGAAGTCATTATTTTTGTTTTGTTTTTGCGCACAAAAAGTATTCTCGTCGCTCCATAATATTAAGGTTGAGCCACTGTAGTTACGTCGATGGTTTTAAGTACCTTTCTGGACCTCAAAAGGTGCAATGTCGTTGCTGCCTATGTGTGGATCAGATACCCTCGGATTTCATCAAAAAAATCTTAATTTGTGTTCCGAAGACAAACAAAGGTCTTACGGGTTTGGGACGACATGAGGGTGAGTAATTAATGACAGAAATTTCATTTTTGGGTGAACTAACCCTTTAAATATGGATATTTTTCTTACACAAACGCTTCGCTTCACTTCAGAAGGCCTTTATTAACCCCCCGGGGCCGTGTGGATATCTTTTATGATGGATGGATGGACTTTTTTGGGCTTCAAAATCTCATCCTCTATTCACTGCCATTATAAAGCTTGGAAGAGCCAGGATATTATTTAACATAACTCTGACTGTATTCGTCTGAAAGTCATCATACACACCTAGGATGGGGTGAGGGTGAGTAAATCATGGGGTAATTTTCATTTTTGGGTGAACGTTCTTAAAATAAAGAAATAAAATCAATAAAATTAAGAATTTTAAATTCTTAAAAAAAAAAAAAAAATCTGCTCTTAAAACCTGAGGAAATAATGGGTACAGCAAGGTTTGTTTGTTTGTATGTTTGTTTTTAAACTAGCAGCATAAAATGACGTTTTCTCCATCAGCCCTCTTAAAATGAGTTGTGGAAGAGCATGGCACCAGCAACACCAATGCAATGGGTGCAATCCAGAGCACACATATCTTGAGTGAACCGTAAGGCACTTTGGTTAAAATGTTCTTCCAAATGAATAAATGTAAACAATATTATTTATGCGCTCAAGAGCTTCTGTGAAAACTCTTTTCATTTTGGCAGTGAAAGATTAACAGTTTCTATGTTTGGCACTGATCAAAATGTGTTCCTTAACTCGAGGTCACACTGAAATTGAATCAAATTTGCAAAACAAAGAAAGTGTCATGTTCCTGGAACAGAATGTTTTTGGCACAGCCACAGAGATCAGCACAGACACAGGAGCACCTGATCCCGGATCAGCCCTCAGCCTGCTGTGGGAAACCTTTCTCAGAATAGCTGCCTTCCTTACACTGCAGGAATAGGTTGGCGGGGCCTGGAGAAACAGTGCAAAGTACTGATTAAACCACAACCCTTTCACCAAGGTCATAAACAAGCCAACCAAATCTATAGGCAGTATGTGTGTGTACGTGAGCAATCGGCTCCTGTGAAGATTAAGTGGCCAGTGTTCAGCAAGGTGCCTGAGGACCAACAAAGAGAATTAAACAGTTACTTCTTGGCTCTGTATACTCGACTGATGTGAGACCTTTTCTAAGAAGGTGTCGTGTCTTTCTCTGGACATCTGCGCAAAATTTCCATGGACTTGCAATAGCTGCGATCGATATGTTTCACTTAAGGTGTGCAGGCTGGTCGTCTGGCAGAGTCAAGGAACGTCTGCCTCAGCAGCAGGAGGGGGCACGATCGGGGCGCTAACAGTAATGGGAGCTGGCACGGCTCTGATTTCAATGCCACAAATCACATCCATTGATCCCACATTGACAAGCACTGAGGAAGGTGAGGAATGGATAAACAAGAAAGATGATAAACGCATCAAAACTAGTTTATGTTATTTGACAAAAGCCAAAATAAATGAGAAGCTATATTTTAAATGAGAAGCTTATTATACATTTATTTGATCAAAAATACAGTAAAAACAGTAAGATTGTGAGTTATTTAATTAATTAGTTATGGGAAAAAATAATGGGTTAAAATTATTAATGCATTTAACGCACAAGCCCCGCCCCAGACCTACGTAGTTCATCTTACATTTCATACAGTTGACTGGTGACGAACATGATGCAACAACTCATTGCATGGTGGAGCCTTTATAGACTGCAGTAGAATGACCCTAAAATTCAGGATATTAGGGCAAAAATGCCCCTTTATAAGTTGTCGTCTCATATTTATATCATGATATAGTTAAGCAATACCCCACGAGTAACGAGCACAATATCACACGAGTGCTGTTTTTGTCCCGAATAGCACAAGTGCAAATGCAACAATTCAATAAATAAGTTAATATTGTGTTACATTTTAGACACAATATTGTCTGCTTTTGCTCAATTTTGTCAACGAAAATATTACCTAAAAAAACCCATTACAAAGCCAGAGCAGAACTGTTGTGCATCTCCGAGCAACACACAGTGGTGTTTCATTTCTGAATGAATCTGCATTTTGAGCAAACCAAAAATTCAATAGCCCATGTACTTCATTCCTGAATGAATCAGTTGTTTGAATGAATCAAATTAATGATTGACTTAATGACTTACTCGTTTAGTCATTTACCACCACCTACCGGCAGTTTTAGTTTCTTATTTTTAGGGTATCATTTCAATAAAAAAAAATATTTCCATATTAATAAAAAGGTATAGTTCACCCAAAAATGTAAATTCTGTCATCATTTACTCACCCTCATGGGCTGTTGAAGCCTAAAAGTTTGTGTGTAATAAACTCTATGTTGAATAAAATAAAAAATAAAATAAAAAAATAAAAAATATATATTTCTTTTTAAAGCTACTTTTTGTAATGTCTATTTGATGCTTTTCTCATTTAACACAATAATGACTTTAAGTTATCTTTTGGGGGTAATTTCTTTCCAAATTTGATGTGCGATTAATTTGCGTTTAATTAGATTAATCACCACATCATGTAACTAATTAGATTAAAAAAAAAAAATAATCGTTTGACAGCCCTAGTTTAAAATGTAAATAATGCAGCCATTACTCCAATCTTCAGTATCACATGATCCTTCAGAAATCATTCTTATATGCTGATTTGGTGCTTAAAAAAACATTTCTTAATATTATCTGTGTTGCTGATATACTTTTTTTTTCAGGATTCTTTGATGACTCAATCGAACAGGATTTATCTGAAATAGAAATGTACTGTAATGTCTTTACTGTCACTTTTGATCAATTTAATGATTCACTGCTGAAAAAAATCTTACTGACCCGAAACTTTTGAACTGTAGTATTTCAAATAGAGATGCACCGATAGTACATTTCTCTGCCGATATCGATATTCAGAATGATACTGATCGATGCCGATACCGATAATTTGGTTTTTCTTGAGGAAAAAAAAATTCTTTCCCAAATAATGTTGCAAACTACAGGGAACCCTCTCATTTGGTTACAATTAATAACAGAGGTATTATATTCAGCTGCTGTTTATTTTCAGATATAATACTTACACTGAAGTAAAAACGGAAATGTTTGTATAAAACTTAGTATCACATAAGGTAGTTTTCATAAGTACTTTGTTGTCTTCATGGCAAATTTACACAAACATATAATTAACAGTAAATAAGCTCCTCTCTATTTTATATATATAGATAGCTAAGGAACTGTGAACATTGGAAAACATTCCTGAGGTAAATGTGACATGATGTGACATATTGTTCACAAGCTGTTTTATTGACGCCTTTCCACGGTTGAAACACAAATAAAGTGATTACATGAGACATGATACATTCTGGTAAGTTGTACTATATCTTTAAACATACCTTTGATGTTTATGCATGTTTTTTGAGACATAACTTGTATTGAAGAGGAAGAAAAGACTTGCGCTCCGCGCTGCCGCCTAAATTGAGGCATTACAGCGATCTGACATGTCACATTTAATAGCGTCAAAACGCCATGTATTGTTTGAATTTCATGAGAAAATGGACAGAATTTAAAAACTGAAACTTCAATTCTGATCATAAGTAATGAAGCACAAAGCTTTTTGCGATTATTGGATGGGAGGCACTACAAATAATATTTGATGTAGCAAAAAAAACACAGCAGATCTGGCAACCCTGGCTTGAACTACGGGTGATTCATAGGGTCAAAAAGAGCCTGCTTTAACGTCACTATTTTTAAACTGTTAATGCGTTAAAATTCAAAACAAGAGTGATTTTCTTCACACACAGTATGTATGAGTTGCAGTCTGAACACGTTTTTCCGTACCCTTTTGATTGAAAGGATATAATTGGCCCTGATCATCTGCAGTTTTTAAACAATCGGCCGATGGCCAATAGTGATAATAATAGCTTTTATCGGTCGATACCGATTGTTGGCCGATACATCGGTGCATCTCTAATTTCAAACCTAATAACTTCCTGTCTTATGACTTATAAATTTGTATTATCTCATGCAATGATGCTTATAATATTTTATGTGTGACTGAAGTGTCCGGATACTTAATTTACAAATATAGAATACCTTTCCAAATACAATAGTTTATATAAAAAAATAAAAACATGGTTTTTCCATTCGCCCAAAAAGTCTCTAAAGCAATGACAAACATATGGTTATTTCACAGGATTTGCAAATGTTGCTGGCACTTGTCAGATGTGGTTAGGATCTAAGAGTCTCCATGCAGTTTCTCATTAATGCGAGTTGAAGGGTAAAATCATCTAACATTGGGATGTGTGACATTCTCCACAAGGGTAAAGGCCATTTTAAAAATAAAACAGAACAGATTGCTGCCTCAGATGCAAGTATGAGCATTAAGCAGGCATTTTTTCCCCTTATGCCTTACTTTTGTGCTTTTCCAGTCCGTCATTGATGAGCTTTTTTGGAGCCGAGCGGCTCTTTTTCCACAAATAGTCAGTGAACATATTGACAAATAACAAAAAAGGAGAGAAAATACATAAAATGTTCCTGCTAAGCTCCTATTGAATTAGCATAACACAGCCACCCTCTGCTTTGGTGCAAGAGAGAGAGATGACAGACTTTGTTCACACAAAATTGCTATTCAAAGGTTGTTTTTCCACCTAGAAACACTGTGACGGAGACGCTGGATGAAAATATGAGAGCAAGGTGCTTAACCGTTAAAGCAAACGCTGACAAAATATATCCATATACCTCAGATGAATGTAGTAAACAAATGATTAAACCGTCATTAGCTGAGGACACATCAAAACAGCTATTATGTTGCCATGCTAAACAAAAGGATAAAGGGATGTCCTTAAAGGTACAATCTGCTTTCGTTTCATGTGACAGGCAACAATTACCCATGAGCAATAACAAAGCCTCTTCATATCTGTTAACTCCTCTTATATGTTTGAAACACAAAGCTCTGTTTGCAGCCTCAAAGCTAATAACTACAGGGACAGTTTGTTTAACCTAGAGCAAAAACAAATCATTGCAGACCACATTGGATTTTGTATCACACTATATACTGGCCCAAAAAATACACTTAAATCTCATGTAAAAATGTATAAATGTCATCGCACTATATAATTGTATATAAACTAGGCAAACGCAGATTTCTCATAAAATCAAACTTCTTGCTAATGCAATGATATTCAGTCAAGTGCCCCATTGTGCTATTTTAAAGGTTCCTAATTTAGTTTTGGAGGTGTCTTGTAATAAGTTTACATGCATCCAAGATTGAAAAACACTTTAATTTTCTCATAATATGCACTGCAGCATCAACTCTCTGTCCTCACAGTGTTTAAAATGGTGCGATAAAGGATTCAGTCTCTCTAAACCCCTCCTTTCCAAGAGCCTATTCTGCTCTGATTGGTCAGATGGCCAGTCTATTGTGACTGGTCTACTGCTTACAGCACATGTCGGAAACGAAACGGCCATCAACATATCTGAATTTCAGCTCCAGATCTTCCTCAGCACTTGATACACAGTGATACGAACAGTAACAATGGTGTCGGTTTTACCGTATCAATTCGAGCTTGTGTCCTCATCCTTTGGAATTTCATGCAAAGAGGATTTGCTTTCGCATTGCAGAAAACTATAACTGAGTTATAAAACTAAAACTAAAATTTTTTCTCAGAATTACGCGATATAAAGTCGCAATTGCAAGTTATAAAGTCAGAATTGCAAGATATAAACTCAAAATTCTGACTTTTTTCTCTGAATTGAGTTTGTATCTCACAATTCTGACTTTAAAACTCACAACTGCGAGTTTATGTCACACAGTTCTGAAATAACTCGCAATTCTGACTTTATAGCTCGCAATTGTGTTTATAACTCCCAATTGTGAGTATATCTTGCAATTCTGACTTTATAACTCACAATTGCGAGTTTATATCACACAATTCTGAGAAAAAAAGTCAGAATTTAGAGATTTAAACTCGCAATTGCGAGAAAAAAGTCAGACTTGTGAGATAAAAAGTCGCAATTACCTTTTTTATTTTTTATTTAGTGGCAGAAACAAGCTTCCATAGACAGCTTCTTCTCGACATGTCGGCAACACAAACCAAATTCTTCCAGGCCTCAACTACAACTACAGTGTTTGAGGTTGGGCCAAAGTAGATGTTGTTTGTGGGCAGCCAATGTAGAACAGTCTGGCATTATGCACATTTGTTACAAACCTACATAGATTTGTGCAGAAAGTAAGACTGGAATTACTGACAGCTTGTTTCAGGCAGAACTGTTTCTTTCTTTTGGAAGACAATATCTCTGACAAAAACTAAAATTTTGCAGACCTTTTCTATTCACAAACAGCTATATTACACACTACACCACTGGCCTGACACATGCCTAATGCAACATGCTTAAAAACATTCATTAAAGTATTCACAAAGTCACCAGGTTCATCCTGGAACCAAACACACATTCATCGCTAAACTCTCTGTAGTCTTTTCATCCCAAGGCACTTGACAGACAATATCAGCCTCACCGGTTCAATGGAGCAGAGATGGTGTGTGTTGTATGATGTAAGGAGTCTGATATGTTCAAGATGTACTGACTCTTCATGGCAGTAAAGAACCATCTGTTCCTCCATCAATGTTCTATGCTCAATGAAGAAGGAAGGGTAATATTGATTTAGTCATCCGAGAGTTAAATAACATCATGAAGTATTCATTAATGGTGCACTGACCAGAGCACACTGGCACATCCACAGAACACCTTCCTTAAAAAAAGGCACTTTTCACACGTGCACTGTGCTTAGTACTAAAAAATCAGTGCTGCACGACAATAATAAAAAAATCAAAAGTATAGGTACACAAATGCACTATTGATACAATTACACAATAATAAAAAACAATATCCATTATTATTAATATTATTAAAATGAATACTGCCTTCTTTAAAAATACACCATATATTACACCAGAAATCAAATTTTAAGGACTACAACAAACGGCTGGTAGGGACTACAACGAGCAAACTCCAGCTTAAACAATGCAAGGCTGAACACCGTTACTGACAATCGTCGTTTTGGCTGCGTGAGATTCTCCAGCTTTGTTGTTGTTAAGCAACCGAAGCGCGAACTGTTAGAGCTCCGCCCTCTTCTGGAAAGGGGGCCGGGAGCAGCAGCTCATTTGCATTTAAAGGGACTCATGATTGAGCGGAGCGCACTGACATAGAGAGCACTCACATGCTCTGTTTCAAAAACATTTAAAAAAATTTTACAGACACACACATTTTTCTGCCTAAGGAAATTTCCTAACTAACCTACAACTGTAGACCAAATTTTTATGCCAAGAAGCAAAGCTACAAACTTCAACAACCAAATATAAATAAATAAAATAATAAGTGCAGCTACATTTTTAGATGACATGGGTGGTCAGTAGAGGCAGCACAGGAAATGCTCTTTAACTCAGTTCAGCACAACTACATTGAGTTGCACATTACTAGCACATTCGGCAAGTTGCGCTGCAGGAAATGAGTGTACTCTTTTTCCTCGACTCTATGATCAAGCTCACTTTCACTCCATCTGTCCTAACACTTATTACTCAGTGTGACTGCAGCGAAAAGAAAGAGAAATGCTTCTCTCCTTTTTTTTTTCTGTGACCAGAGAGAGCAAGTGAAGCAGAGTGGCAACCCAATTACCATACCATCGCTATGGCAATTTACAGCAAGTCACTTATGAAATTGTTATGAGGCGATAGGAGAGCTAGCCATCTGCGGTCTGCAGAAATGGAAGATCAAACGCTCCGTCTCGACGCCGCACTGGTTACCTGATCAGAGGTGTTTGGGTGTGGGGAGGGGTGAGATGGTCTCTAAAAAGTCTAAATGAATAGATGTCACATCAAATGTTCTTTACCGGGTCAGAGCTTTGACACAAATACGCTGTGTTTTTCCTTGACACAAGACGCACGCTGATAACCAACGAGCCGTGGAAAGCCCGGGCTGGGCTGCTGACAGCAAATTTTCGCCTGCAAGATATGGCCGTTCAGGTTCTGCTGAAAAACAACACACATACAACGGCTAAAGTACCTCTGTGGTTAGCGAACGCTAATATGAAGTCAACACTCCCAAAACAGGAGTGAGTCTGGGCAGAGGTCTAAAACCTCATGCTGGTGTAAACAGAAACTGAAAAGCACACAATAGAAACACACATGAATACCTGTAAATCATAAAGGCTTGCTTTTTGATGGTACTGTATGCTAGCTGTCTAGTCTGAGAGTTGTTAGCCCAAATTTGAATATTTTTTCCCCCTGTCGTGGAATTTTTTATATATTTTTTTTAATTTAATTAAATTTTATATATATTTTGAATTGATATTTTATATTTATGAATTTTATATATATATATATATATATACTGCCGTTCAAGAGTTTAGGATCAGTGAGATTTGTAATGTTTTTAAAAGAAGTCTCTTATGCTCACCAAGACTGCATTTATTTGATTATAAATAGAGTAAAAACAGTAATATTGTGAAATATTATTACAATTTCAAGTAACTGTTTTCTATTTGAATATATTTTAAAATGTAATTTATTTCTCTGATGCAAAGCTGAATTTTCAGCATCATTACTCCAGTCTTCAGTGTCACATGATCCTTCAGAAATCATTCTAATATGCTGATTTGCTGCTCAAGAAACATTATTGTCCCAAGTATTGAGAATGCTTCTATTATGCATTATGCATTACAATATAAAATATTCAACAAAAAATTGTATAATTGTATACCCAAGCTCATATCTTAAGTTATACAATACAAAATATGAAGAAACACTTTATTTTACAAATAATAATGGCACGGCAGAATAAATTAAATTTCATAATTAAATTATTGGAATATTTTTATACTTCAGAAACACTATGGTTTTTAATTGAAATTCTATTGTGCGAACACAAATTCTTAATATTTTTGCTAATAACAAGGTACAGTCATTTAATTTCCCAGACAGCCTTCTGCAAATAAACATTACAACCCTTTAAGCACAAGTCAACATTATTAATAAATCCATTTCGCTGATGATGCCTTGAGACATCACCAGCGGCATCATTATCATTTAACACAACCGGAGTTTTCCGTTGGCATTATTTTTTTTTAAAAACAAATGAGTGATTTTTCCCTAATTATCGCATTAACCATAATGCGATAATCAACAAATCTGCATTTACATGAATGCCTAAACAGTTTGAGAAATATTATTTTCGCATTCTGGGTCAACACATAACCACACAGCTTAATGAGGCAGGGATAGTGATTCCAAAATACTCTACAGATCATTGCTTACCATTCTCCCTCTGTAAATATCATTCATCATAGCAGTATCCATTTGAAAGATCTCTCTGGTTCTCTTTCCTTCCCCTGCTGTATCCTTTCCCAGACACCAGGGTGCACATAGTGGTCAAGCCAAAGGTTTGGTGACAGATTGCTGTAGCTGACAGATTCAGAACACATCGGCCAAGGGCTCAAATGAACCTCTGTCCAACACCATCCATCTCCACATTGCGCCATTAATGGCTGCCCCTGATCAATGGTCCTCCCTTGAGGAATCACACACCTATCTCAGTCAATGGTCTCTGAATGTTATTACATTTCAGTTGTTGTGAAAAAGAGCAACACCCTGAAACTAATAGAGTCGCTGTCACTGTTTGACACGCACTTGGCAAATAGTGGATGAAAGTAAAGGTGAAGAATACTGCTATTACAGCATTTCAGAAATGCCATTAACTCTAAAGAAAGGCAAAAAGATCTGTGAGATTTTAAATCCATGAATTTTTGTGAAGATACATATTAAAATGTTAATAATTTTTACCAAAATATGAAGATCCTAAAAATTGCATGTTATTTTTATTTAATACTGTCCTGAATAAGCTATTTCACATAAATTTTTACATATAGTCTACAAGACAAATAGCTGAATTTATAAAAATGACCTCGTTCAAAAGCTCACATACCCTTGATTGAGAAACAAAATGCATTAAGAATTAATTTATTGAAAAATAACGTGCAACTTTTATGATCCCTCTTATTTTGTTAAAATTATTAAAGGTGCTGCATGTAATTTTTTTGACTGTACTAAAGCATAAAAATACCATAATATCTTAGCAGAGATTTAGGAAACATGCTAAATTCAAATGCCCGTTTCTCTGAAAAAGAAAGCTACAGTCAGGTATTCTACTTTGAAATTCCGTGTCTGAATGCCTGTTTTTGTTTTGGTCTGTGTGATCCCGCCCACTGCCAATTTACCCAATAGTATTTCCCCGCCCCTGTGTTGCCAGCAGAAAACACACGCTGTCAGCCATGGAAGCCAGCAAACAAACCAGGTCAGAGATTGCAGATTCTACCCATCCTAAAAGCCTTGGAATCAATCTAAAAAGCTCTACGATGAGGCACATTAAAATGTGGATAATTACTGGAAATGTGTTTACAGAGTAAGGCTCGTCGTAACGCTTTCCAATGTCAATTGAGCTCAATCCTGTTGCATGTCCCCAATCTGGCAACCTGCTTGTGTATCAAGTCTGAGGAGGAGGGGGCGGGGGAAACAATATATTTTAATTTGGACTGCAGTACCCATTTCAAACACTAGCTGTCAATATTACATACTGCACCTTTAACATTTTTGCAGATTCTGCAAGGGGTATGTAAACTTTTGAGCAATTTATAATGATTTATTAAATTTGATGACACTGACATTTAATTATAAGCAGCCATATTATATGGGCTTTTCAATGGATGCCAATAACTAGTAAACTAGCAAAGTGAGCAATGGCCACTATAATTTCAATATATACTGTACAATGGCCTCAAAAAAAATTAAGACACTTAAAGTCGGCATGAAATGGAAGTTGTGATCATCTTTTCTTCCCTTTTGTGACATATATCCAAGTAAAACGGCTTCTCAAACGAAAAAAATGGGCGGGACTTGATTTTGTCCATTGGGAATTGATTGGTTGGTTGCGGTGTGCTATTGGTCGATCTCATGTGAGTGACAGGTTACCCCGCCCTCGAGCCGAGACAAACATTTTCAGAAAAGAGACTGAGGTGTCAATGCAAGAGGGAGGGAAAGTTATGAAGGCACATGAATTTAAAAAAAAAAAATTGTGCATGGATAAATCATTTATAATAAATAATGCATTATTCCATAAAAAACAATTTTTTCCATTTTGATTTCATGGTCACTTTAAATCACAATTATGTTATCTTAAATAAAATATCAAACAAAGTGCCATTGTTTGACTACCACATTTGAGAAACAACCATTTTTTGCAATGTTTTGCTTGAAATGTGCATATTTCTTTAATATAAATTATAATTGGTTTGATATTTTGTTATATAATACAAAAACATTCCAAAATTTAATTGTAGCTTATGTGTCATGTTACTTAATGGGGTCACTGTATGTGATGTAGAACAATACAATTGAATTATTGCAATTAAAATCATAATATTCAATGTTATAAATTAACTAAGTAATATGTTGTTAGATAAATAAATAGATAAATATGTAAATAAGCAAATGAGCAATTAAATAAATAAATTATTTGAAAACAGAAAAGGCTGTTGGTAGATTCTAAAACAAACACAAGGGAGAAATAATGCTTCTGTTAATCAGCCAAGTGGGTATAGTTAGTTATTGATCAATATTCCTTAAAATGGCCAAACATTAGATGATACATTAGGCAAAATTTATATTTATTTATTTAGCAGATGCTTTTATTCAGAGTGATTTGCAAATAAGGAATAAAACTAAGTAGTTTCATAGTAAGTTAGTAAGTTGTGCTGTAATACAAAGTTCCGTAGGTACATTATGTTTACGCTTGAAAATTAGCACTTATATATATATATATATATATATATATATATGTCTCTCCATAGTTAAATTGTGCCCTGGCTGCTCTGTAGTTAATTTGGGAACTGAGGAGAGAATTCTACTTTTCTCACTTCTGAGACTTTTATTACACCTGCCTGTCTGGGTGTTCTTGTCTTGTCTAGCTTTCAAGACGATAGCTTCAATATTTAGTTACTTTCTCCATCCATTAGAGAAGCATCCAAGGTCAAAAACTTGCATACCATTCACATCAAAGCACCTGACACTATCAGAAAATAAAGGGAGGAAAGAAATGAAAAAGAAATGAAAAGTTCTTTATAAAGGCTCGATATTACTTTATGGCTTTAACAGCACATTCTAGCTAGTCCACAATATATGAAATTATGATGTGATATCACATGAAACATACTGATATACATTGAAATATGCTCAAAGGCTACTTAAATGGACTACTTTTATGGCACATTGTCAGTTTTGGAGCCACTTTCAGCCTAATACCTCCATTAGCAGGGAATTCTGTGTTCGTTTTCCCGCGTGCTCTCGCTCATTCCGAATGCATCCTCTCACTACAGTCATGTTTGCTCTAAATAGCATGCTGTCCCCACCCTCAAAGTGTCAGTAGTGTTTTATATCTCACATATGCACACATACACACACATACACTCTCCTCTGAGCCTGCAAAACATGACTGACAGGAGAGATGTCATCACACATGCTGCCGTGGAAACAAACAACACCAATCAGCTTCCTGTGCTGTTGTCTACAGACCGAGGTGGAAAGGAAAGCCATGCCCATGAACTGAAATAAACACAACTCTCTCTGATTCAGAATCGTTTAAAATATAGTGCATGTTCCACATGAAATAAATGCTATATTAACTGGAATGTACTGTATTAAAAGATTTTTAGTTCAATTATAGTGCAATTTCTCAAATGTAACTTTGAGATTTGAAGGTTGTACATCTCTGTAGGCAATATTTTAGGATAGTTCACCAAAAAATAAAATTGTAATTATGTACTCACCCATTCCAAACACATTTGGTGTTATTTTCCAAGGTCCAGAGTAGATTGTCAACCAAAACCATGGCAAAAGGCATAAAAAACCTCCATGACTAGCTCTGACTTATTCAACTACGCCATTTCGGGTCAAGGTGAAATATTGCAAGTATTAATTGTTAATCGGCCAAATTACAATGAGTGTTGAGCAAAGCTGCCGCCAGCCAGAGGTGAAATATTACAATTATGAATTCTTAATAGTCTAAATTACTTTAACTGAGGTCTGTTCAAGAGTCATTAACCTACTGAATGGTAGCTGCTGGTCATAATTAATTCACATTTGAGAACACCACATCGCTCCCTGACACTGAACATTTTGTTTTGCATAATTTAACCAGCATCACTTTTCTAGTACTATCACTGGTCACTGTGGGTCACCAGACAGGGATTAGGCTGCATGTAAGATATGAATGCTAAATTAATCACAACAAAACTGATATGCGTCCACATTTGAGAGCGAATAATGTTTTTGTTAATAGGACTACAAAAGATTATCACATAACAAATGGACCCTTTACATAGACTGTGATGACGTGTTTCCACAGTTATCAACATCGCAAATGTAGAAAACTTTTTAATATTTTCATTTTTTAAAAATGTAATATATATTTATAATGCTATAATTTGTGTTATATTATGTAAATTACAAAAAACGAATTGACACTGCTGCATGAGAGTTTCTAATACAACAGCTATATTTTCACTGTAAACCCTAATGCTCAAAATAATTAGTTGGTTTGAGTAGGGTAAACTTAAATTAAACAAATTAGTTCAATTTAATGAACTTTTATGAGTATATAGAACTTCCTTTTTCTTTTGAGTCCATGAAACTTGACACATTTTAAGCAAAGACTATTGAATAACACAAGACGCATCACTCATAATATTTTGAATGGGGGAAAGTGCAACACGCAATATGGCGGAATAAGTCCCGCCTTCTAAATAAGAGCCAATCGCCAATTGGTAAAGTCATTGCATCACTGCAGCGGCCGTTAGAAGCTTCGGTTCCTATAGAAACAATCAGACGTGCACTTCCTATAGAGACATGCACTTAGAACTGCGCACACGCATTAGCTTGACCCAGACTGAAAAATACAGTTTTTTGTCATGGTTCGAGCGTTTAGAAACAAAATTTATGATACAGTTGCATGTCAGATTTTCTTGGTGATTTCAAATATGAAATTTAATCGAAAGCTTGGCAAACAGCTTTGGAGAATTTGATGTTTCCCCATTCAAAGAGATAGGAGCTGCAATTGCATGCCCAAGAGGCGTTTCAAAGATGGCCGCCGAGTGAAATGAATTGTCTTAAAGGGACTTTGTTTTAGGTCATTTGAATTGTTTCATTGTTCATGAGTTAATGAGTTTATGAACATGTTTCTTTTAATTTAGACAAACTTAGACAAAGGGAGAGTAAATGCTAAAATTAAGTGTTATATAAAGTTTTTTGTGCAATATGAATGTTAAGTGGGAGATTTAGGCCCAGTTGCACAGACAGGTGGCAAGCTTAGTTTGAGAACAGAAATATGTTAAATGGTCTATATTGCAGCAATTGCTATGCTATGCTAATGATATCAAAGCATTGTGTTACCAAATAGCAAGTTAGCATTTACTGAATTATCTAGTTAAAGCTAGCCAAGTTTCCATTACTAAAAATATTTAAGTTGAGATTACATGATTTTAAGTTAAATGTATGAGCTTACTCAAATATTTCATGTCAAGAGCAAATTAAAATGTATGAGTACAAAATGAGTACTCATTTTTTTGAGTTTTGACAACTTACTCGGGTTTACAGTGTTTGCTATTGAAGCAAATGGGAATACAAAAATTATATTTGCTGTTGTCTCCTATTCACCACTATACATGTGCACTCAACTATGACAACTTCTGCTTCTGAGAACCGTGGATATGTGAAAAGGGTCTATACCTAATAGTGACTAATTAATAGTAATTCAGCAAACAGCACAACAATAATCTTACAACTTGCAGTAACGCATGCTGGGAGCTTACAGACCCTATCAGTAGCATTGTTCAGTGTTACATTTTTACTCTTTTAGGCTTATTGGGACAAAATTCAAGAGAATGTTGTTAGTCTAACTTGTGCTATTATGTAGATTCATGGTAATTCACATTTCTAAGCATCTCTGACTCAAAAGGCCCCTGTATGCTGAATAAAATGTAATTGCAGTGTACAAGATGAGTCATCAGTATTTTTGGTCCATTTTCCAGGAAGAGAAAGACATTTAAAATTAAAATGCGCACTGTATATCTGCTTTATTTTAGGAGTACACTAAACTACAGATGGTTTCTGAGTCAATGGGTAGGCCTAAGGAGGAAAATTCAACCCAGATGTTTAGACATTTGACTTCACAAATACAGGAATCTATGTTGATGTATTATGTAGAATCAGCACTGGAAATAGGACGAAACTAATTCATTTTTAATGTGGTAACATACTGGTGCTTTAATTCTTTTGAAAGTAAGACAACATTCCATAGTGCAACATTTTTAGAGAGAAACTCTTATTTTTAAATAAATAATCAAATAAATATCATTATTAATAATCATTTATTATTATTATTATTATTATACAGTTCACTCTGCAAAGACAAGACAAAATCATTTTTCTTTGAAATAATACCAAAAAAAAAAAAAAAAAATGAAATAATACCAATGAATCATATGGTATGAACTGACTATATGAACTGATAGAATTCATTTTAAATACTGTACAAGTCCCAATGTAAAACATTCCATTTCACTTGGGCTAAACTACCTATTGTGGGTAACTAGCAGAAACGAGGCGGGTAGTGGAAACCAATGAAGGGAGTCAGGGAACAAACAACCCGAGAAATCCACAAAAATCTCTCACAATAGTTCTCTCGCCTCGTCTTGTTTTTGCAAAGGATGCCTGCTCGTAAATGTCTTCCAGGATTGATATTGTATTATTACTTGCACTTATTGAGTGGGTAGTTTCAAAGGGACAGTTATTAAAGCAAATATCTTTAATTTACGATCTGGGGCCATCAATCTGTTCTAGTAATAACAGCAAGGAATTCCTTATTAGTGTTGAGAGAGAAATATTGAGTTTCCTGACATATCCTCAGCTTGGTAAAAAAAACATAACCGAAATCATGAAATGCGATTCTACAGGAGGTGTGCAAACGATTCCTTGTTTAGCCTTACTATGCAATATCGCTTTCAATATAGTAATAACAATTGACAGGCTATATAGTGAATGGCAAACTAAAATGAAACGTATCTTACATGCACTCTTCAATAAGGCAGAAAAAAAAGTTAGAGAAAGTTAAAATTCTGCCTAAAAATCCAAAGCTCAGTCAAACACCTGTCACACTTACCACCTCAAAATTAATGGCCAAAATTGCAGGGTCCTAGAACACATAAATGTGAGCCTTTTTTAAAAAAAAAAACAGAGTGAGTAATTTTAAAGGCTTCATGATGGCGATGTTAACACTCTGTTCTCAGCGCGGCCCTCTAGAACGCTGTCAGCACTTCTCTGCTAATTGCTGCCGTCAGTTAAAACCATTATGATCCCCTTTTATTCTGCCCAAAATAGAAAAAAATCATGTTGCTCAGAGTCACAGACTGACCGCCAGGAAGTCTCAATGGCTACTAATGAGATGCTAGTCATGGGTAAAAGCTTGGTGTATGAGCTCTGTATAAGAAGTCAGATGAGTTACAATGCTGGTGATAATGACATGAAACAACTTGTTTAAACAGTGCTTAATATACTTATTTGATTATTATTGATTATTACTGTTGCTATATGTTTGCTTAAAATTATATACTTACAGTTCCAGTGCAGTTTGGGCACAGCTACTCTTGCTTTACTATTACTAGCGTCCACTCAGCACTTAAGAAATGTCAATTCAATGTTATTTACATACCGCATTTTCAAAAAACATTGCAGTAATAAATAACTATATGGAAGTTAATTATGTGGAGACCAAAAAATATCTATATATCAGCTTCTTAGGAAGTACCCTCTATCTATATGAGCTCTACACACTCCTGGGAAGCTTTTTAAACTGTGTTAAAGGACTTCATATGTGCCAGACTCTTGCTGGCTGCTTTTCATTCACTTCCTTCACATTTTCTGTGTTGTTTCAAACAAATGGTCAAACTTCACCCAAGGCAAATGCCATCTATGACAACTGAAACAATTACTACTACTTGCTTTAAATGTCACATGCAGTACTTTAAGTCAAACTATAAAAAAATTGTTTGAGGACATTTATGCCATATCTGTCTGTCTACTGTATCCATATACTGTATCTGTCCGTCCATCTATCTATCTACAGTATCTATTTACTGTATCTATCAACAGTATCCATCCATCGTATCTACCTATCTATCTAAAATATCTATCTATCGTATCTACAGTATCTATCAATCATATCCATGCATACAGTATCTATCTGTCATATCTATCTATCCATCCATACAGTATCTGTCATATCTATCTATCTATCTATCCATCCATCTATTCATCCATCCATCCATCCATCCATCATCCATTCATCCATCCAATCAGTATCTGTCATATTCATCCATCCTATCAGTATCTATCTGTCATATCCATCCATCCATCCATCCATCCATCCTGACAGTATCTATCTGTCATATCCATCCATCCATCCATCCATCCATCCAATCAGTATCTATCTGTCATATTCATCCATCCATCCTATCAGTATCTGTCATATCTATCCATCCATCCATTCAGTATCTATCTGTCATATCTATCCATATCTATCTATCTATTGTATGTACAGTATCTCATTATCTACCATATCCATCCATCCACCCATCCATCCATCATCTATCTACCCATCTATCCATCTCTTCATAATCTATTGTATCTACAGTATGTATCTCTTTATCTATCATATCTATCCATTCATCTATCCATCCATCCATCCATCCGTCCGTCATATCCATCTGTCATATCCATCCATCCATCCATCCACCCATCCATCCATCCATGGTACCTATATCTATCTATCTATCTATCTATCTATCTATCTATCATATCTACAGTATGTATCTCTTTATCTATCATATCTATCTACCTACTGTATCCATCATCCGTTCACCCATCCATCCATCCATCCATCCATCCACAGTATCTATCTATCTATCTATCTATCTATCTATCTATCTATCTCTCTATCATGTCTTTACCCCAGTATACCGTGAGAAGTGTTCCACATGGTCCAGTGTCCCAGAGGAAACACTGACCTGCCCTGCAGACACCAGAATATCACAGTCCAAAAATGTCTTCCTCCTATCTTTCCCTGGAACAAGCTATAGCTATGCTATTCTACACAAAGTGCACTGAGGTGTGCACAATTTCCCTTGCAGACATACAAGCCCACTCAGTCTGTGACAAGCCAGCCAACATGTACTCGCATATGGAAATAACTGTAAAGATTATTTAAAAATGTTTACAATACCAGCAAGGAACCCTCATGTAATTTATAATATCAACCAAGAAGCTCTAAAATACCTGGAGTGAGGTATAAATGGCGTTGTTATGAAATCTACTAGCAGTAGCAGGGGCTAACTAGACCATGCTAATGAATAATGTCAACCATTATTTATCAAGACAAATAAGGTTATTATACAAGTGCAAGAGTTAAAGTGTAAGTGGGTATGTGCAATTTAACCTTGCAGAATAAAATATTTTGATGATCTCATTGACATTAAAAATTCAATTCAGTTTGGGGCCATATTTCATCTCAACATCCACAGAACATTATTCCAGAACCAGTTACATCTGTAACTTTATGACCTGCATGGTGTATCACTTCAAGCCCTGTATCTGAAGAAAAGAGACCAGCTGTCAGATTAAATCTGATAATCAGCTCTTGCAATGTAGTTTTCACGCCTCCATTATTCCAGCGTGCGTTGCAGAATCTCCCCCTGCAGCTACTGACTAACAAATCAGAAAATGCTTGATTGCTGTGCATTAATATGGAGACGCATCTATTTAAGGAGAAGAGGAGGGAAACATTCCATGTAATCAACAGCAAGAGATGATCTTATTGCTCTATGAATTTCTATGGAGAGATTTTACATTGATGCATCAGCGTCTTCAAGATCAACACAGGAAATAAACATGATATTACAATTGTTTCTCCTAGAGAGCAATAAGATAACTGGTAACTGGTGAGCAAAAGGGACATTTCTAACATATTGCTTTGAGTTTCACAAACTGAGTTTAGATATGCCAGTCTGTAATCTAAAATCAGAAATTTCAATATAAACTATTTCCCAACAAATTCTTCCAAGAACAAATGATCAAAGCTATCAATGATATCAATGCCAATTTTACAGCTCTCACTGTAGCATAGCTTCTTAATGCCATGTCAGCATCTGAGGCTATCTTCATGGCAAAAACTGAGTTACAAAAAAATACAAGAGTTGCAAAAAATACAATAAAAATAAAAACCAAAAATAAAAATACAGCAGTTAATAATATACAAGAGGCTTTACATTTACATATTACAAAAATGTTAAAACCTTTTCTGGTAAAATCTTTCTAAGTCCTTAAGTGAGATTACTAAATAAAAAATGTTGTCTACTTGCATTAAAAGCGGGACAGTCTAATAAAATATGTTTAAGGGAAAGTCTTGCAGAACACACATGGAGTTGGGTATTCACCTAATCTAGTATGACCTGCAACATCTAGTGAATACCACTTGATCAAATCTTGTTTTAAAGAAAATTAAAAGTCGTGGGGATTTTAAGATGGAGTTCAGCTCTTACTGTACTGTATGGCAAAAGTACCGCTGTAGGGCAAAAAACTCCATCTCATTTTCTCCTCCAACTTCAAAATTGTCAGACATCGCTGTTTTGCATTTTTTTTTGTAAAGGCCGTTTGACTTACAGTCTTTGCACATTCGCTTTGTAGACACTGGATCGGTACATTACTCGGTACCTACGTCACGCGTGACCTTTCCAACGTGATTACGTAATGCGTGGCGCAACCCATTTGTGGTTAAAAAGTATATATATTTAATTTTTTTACAAAATGACCGATCGTTTCACTAGACAAGACCCTTATTCCTCGTCTGGGATCGTGTAGAGCCCTTTGAAGCTGCACTGAAACTGAAAGTTGGACCTTCAACCCGTTGTACCCCAGTGAAGTCCACTATATTGAGAAAAATCCTGGAATGTTTTCCTCAAAAACCATAATTTCTTTTTGACTGAAGAAAGAAAGACAAACATCTTGGATGACATCGAGGTGAGTAAATTATCAGGAAATTTACTTAAGTAGCATTTTTTTAAACAATTTTTCAGTCAAGCACATTGAACATTGTTTTTGTCTTGTTTTAAACATAAAACTCACTCATTTTGTTAGATCTATGCATTAAAGAAATAAAATTGCCAAAGGGTAAGGAAAACTGTAATTCAAGTTATATTGTCTGAAAAAATATACTTTATTTAATTGTTTGTTTGTTTTTGCTTCTCAATGGATTTTATTTTGTTTTAATGATGTTAAGATAGTTTTACAGGGGACAAAAGCAGAGAAAAATACCAATAAGGAAAAGGATTTTGCAGCATATTTTTAAAGCAGCCTTTGTAACAAATATCTGAAACAAAGACAGATCTCAAATATTTCCTAAAATATAAAAGACCAATCTTTGAGCAACATTTTCTCTAGAAATGCACACATTTAAATTGTCCATGTTTATTAGGGAGACCCACAAAACAACTAGGACTTTATTGCATTTCTGCAAGTTTTATGTTTTTATTTATTTATCAAAGTTGCCAGATATTCTCTCATTTCCCTTGCCTCTGTTTTTTCATCTCATGCCATATCTTTCCTTCTTCCACCCAACGTTACCCTCTCTCTCTCTCTCTCTCTCTCTCTCTCTCTCTCTCTCTCATGACTAACTAATGAGTCCTGGCATTGCTGTTGTCCCTGAGGTGTTTTTGGGCTGATCTGTGCTCTCTTAAGGGTGTTCTGAGAGGTTGACTCTCCAAAGCAGCAGGAGGCCCACACTTCTCTTAAACAGCAGGGCTAAAGAGGTTTGTTTACTGGGTAACACCTTGGCCTGACCTCCCCGAGCCACTGGGAGTTACTCTGTGATTAGTTCTGTGCTAGCCTGGAGCTGAGGAACCTGCATCGGGTGGAAAGCCACTCTCTCCCCACCACAGGGTGAATGATTGGGCAACTCGCGCTGTAATCAATCACCCTTTCTACCTCCGACATACCGCACGTACACATCCACCGGGAGAAGGATGGGGCCTCCTAAACTTGTTGCTATCTTTGTCGCCGTGCCTGAAAAGCTGCATGATTTTATTTAGAGTCGGCCTTTGACTTGATAACAGGAGATTAATTGTCGCTGTTGCTTGGCTTTGTCCCCAATGGGTCTTTGCAGCTTTTGGCGAACACAGAGAAAGGAAGACACAGCCCCGCCAGGATATACGCAGCTAATGTCTGTGTGTGTATGTGCTCAAATTCGACATTCTCTTGGTCCACTACTGTTTGCCACTCGGCCCCTGTGGACGGGGTCTCATTATTGCGATGTGTATTCACATCTTATACCTTTTGCCCAGGGTTCTCCTTCACTTTGTTGCTTTCTCCTTACAATGAGATTTCAGTGACAAGCATGACACCTTCTCCTCTGGCGCCCCTGTTGGCCTGCAACTGGGCTCCACTGACCTAACGCTGCACTCCCCTCAAGAGACTTCAGAAAGAAAAGTCACAAAAGTTATTGCTTTTACATCTCAATGGTTTCTCTTAGACAGGAGCAATGAGAGTAAATGGAGATCAAACGGAGACTCAAATGGAGAACAGATCCAGAGTTGCATAATTCATTGAAATAAAACTTAAATGTTTAGTGGCTTGGTGCAATTACACTATAAAAAAACAAACATTTTTTTGTAGTTGTGAATAAAACAAAAAATTACTTGCTGTTTCTTTGTGAAATTTGTGAAATTTTCTAAATGAAAATTGTTTCAAAGTAAATTCAACACCAATTTTTTTCACTACATCAAATCGCAAAGGTTGCAATTTAATTATATAAATACACTGCCCGGCCAAAATAAAGTTGCTGTTTGGATTTTAATAGGCAAATACTTAAGAATCTATGAATGGATCGTTATTACAGTGATTATCATGTTTCTAGCTTTCTAGTTTTATGTTTGGCAACAGTTCTTCTAACTCTAACAGATAGAGTGTGTAGCTTTTCATTTCTTAAACAACCATATCGGAAGATGTTTCATGGCCATATTCCAGGATGACAATGTCAAGATTCATCAAACTCAAATTGTGAAAGAATGTTTGGGAGGGAGCATGAAGAATCATTTTCACACATGAATTGGCACTGACCTTAACCTCAGTGTAAGTTTTTGGGATGTGCTGGAGGAGACTTTACAAAGTGCTCACCTCTTGTATTGTCAATACAAGAAGTTAACCAAAAACTGATGCACCTCTTGATGGAAATAACATCACAACATTTATTACCATCAAGAGGTGCATTCATTTTTGGTCAAGATCTTGACCCAAGTCTGTTTGATAGTCTGTTTTCTCTAATGCTTCCCATTAAAGTTAATGTGTATATATTTGCATGCAACTCACCAATATGGCTGCGATGTGTTGAGGCCAGGCTCAGCTGACCCCAGAGAGACAGCAGACAGATGCCCAACAGCAGCAATCTCCTGCCCACACGCTGCAGTTCCCTCTCCCGCATCCTACAAACACACAATATACATAAAGGCTATTACCATATGATTCAATGACATATGGGAAATAACAGTCAGCAAACAGCTAATTTATCTTAAATACACCATCAAACACATGGAAATATAAGTACCATGGTTTAATAATGCTTTCAAATGGTAATACTACAGTACTTTGATATTGAGGAACAGGGCTTGTTGTTATATAGGCTATATCTCATTAACCACACTAGCATATTCAGACGATTGTTGTTGTTGTAACGACTTGTACCATATTGTGTAAACTATTGGGGCATGTTGTCACAAAAGGTCAAGATGTGTTCAGTAATGAATAATAAGCGTGGAAATGTTCAACAGCTTTTTGTAGCCAAAACTCAGGCATGTGCAAGCACTTCAATCATATTGTCTACAAGTGACAAATTGTTACATGAAATGGCTATTTTGATTTCTTGTTCATTTCAATGGAATACCATGCTATTTTTCTGTAGGGAAATATTCTCATTTTACCCCATTTGGCAAACAAACCATTTTGCAATTTCCCTTAATTGCCTCAAACACCCAGAAAATAGCCTATTTCCAGTACCATTTAAATGTCAGATTAAATATTAAATTTTATCCTGAAATGCAGTCAGTCAAACATATGACTCCAAAGCACAACATGACCCATAAATCCTCAAAATGCGAAATAGTTTAGAACGCAGCAGACATGAATCCAAACAGCCATTAATTTCCTCAAATATCAGCCATCCTTCAAATGTGTTAGCGAGTGACACAATCTCGCTCTTTGGCGGTGGTCCGCTCTTGTCTGGAAAGCACCGTAATCTTGATATACTATCAGAGGCTGCAGGCCAGTAATTCCCTCTCTGTCTTTGAGGGGTCCGGAGAGACCAGAACACACAAAAGCAATCATCGTGCCGACATGCCAAGCTTGTCTTATTCTTGTGAAGGGGGGACAACAGCAGTATCACAGGCATCTTTTCATGTCTTTTGCCAACATCTCTCCTCAAATTACAGCAAAGGCGGGCTCCATGTGAGGGGATGCATGTTTGGCAGAGACTGTGAGGCTTTTCTGCATATGTTCAGCAGTAAGTCAGACTCTGGAGGTTTCCCTGTCCTTCATTACACTAAACTAAAAGAACATTGGTTTGGTTTGTGGCCGCAGCAGAAGCATGCAAATAACCCAATTTGAGGTTTTGATCAAGGCAGGCGTTTTCTGAATCAGTACTATTTGATTAGAGAAAAAGCCCTCAGTTGCATTTTGCAAGCCAAAAAAGGACTTAAAACATGTTAATGAACACTACGTCGATATAAAGAAAAATAAAATTTATATATAGTAGGACTAGATTTCTACAGTAGTGCTTACACATTAAAAACTGACTGCCACAGCGTAGGGTGTTCTGGATGATTTCCAGGGCATTCCTATACAGCTAATAGACTTCTGAGTGGATGCCAGGGTGTTTCTATGCAGGGGATTTCTAGATGATTGCTGGGGCTTTGCTATTCTGTTGCCAGGGTGTTCTGGTGGTTGTTTCTATGCAGCTGGTAGTGCATAGAGTGTTTTTACCGTGTTACTATAAAGCTGCTTCCCAGCTAACAGGGAATGTTCTCAGAATTATGGCTAACATCATGGCAAGGTTCTCTCAATGTTATTAACAAACGTTCTTCCAGAAGGTTTGTTCAAAGTTATAATAATGTTCTCAAAATGTTAGCACAAAACATTATTTATACATCGTTCATAGAACGTTTTTACCTGAAAAGTTTAGTTGGATGTTTGTCTAACATTTTTTAACTGTTACTACAGTGAGAAACTTTCGTTTTTAAAACATAAAAAAAAAAAAAAAAAAAAAACTGAAGCATTGAGCATTCAGAGTACATTCACAGAAACGTTTTCAAAAATTAATAGTAGAGCTGCATGATTAATCGTAAAAAGATCGCGATCTCAATTCAAGCACCCACGCGATCCTACTTTAGGGTTAGTTTACCCAAAAATGAAAGTTCTGTCATTTATTACTCACCCTCATGCCGTTCCACACCCGTAAGACCTTCAATCATCTTCAGAACACAAATTACGATATTTTTGTTGAAATCCGATGGCTCAGTGAGGCCTGCATAGCCAGCAATGACATTTCATCAACATATTTAAATCAGTTCATGTGAGTACAGTGGTTCAATATTAATATTATAAAGCGACGAGAATATTTTTGGTGCGCCAAAAAAACAAACTAACGACTTGTATAGTGATGGCCAATTTCAAAACACTGCTTCCTGAAGCTTCGGAGCATTATGAATCAGCTTCAGGAAGCAGTGTTTTGAAATTGGCCATCACTATACAAGTCGTTAGTTTGTTTTTTTGGCACACAAAAAATATTCTCGTCGCTTTATAATATTAATATTGAACCACTGTACTCACATGAACTGATTTAAATATGTTTTTAGTACCTTTATGGATCTTGAGAGAGGAAATGTCATTGCTGGCTATGTAGGCCTCACGGAGCCATCGGATTTAAACAAAAATATCTTAATTTGTGTTCCGAAGATGAACGAAGGTCTTACGGGTGTGGAACGGCATGAGGGTGAGTAATTAATGACAGAATTTTCATTTTTGGGTGAACTAACCCTTTAAGAACGTAAACAGTTGAAAAAGAAAGCGTGCATTAGGTCTTGGTGACCGCAGTCTAATAAACCTGCTGCCGTCTGTGTTAAGTGGTTGCTTAGTTTTTGCTTCACTGTACTGTTTTCCATTTTAATCATTCGCCAGGTGAAAAATGTCAAGTCTGATTACCCAGAAAAGAGTTAACACCTCTCCTCAACAAGCCACACAATCTGAGGTAACATTCATGTCCATAACACAAACTACAACAGACTCCTAACTCTTACGAGAAATAAAAACAGCAATTATTGCCTTAGCAAACAAAATTAAAAAATGAAATAAGCACTTTTTAAAACTTGATTAGAAAATTTAAGTCTTTGCACACATTGTCAGAGCTTCATATCCTTCATCAACCCAGCGTCTTTTCTTTCTCTCTTTCCCCCGTGCTTTCTTTCTCCCACCCATAAGCACAATTAGCCTCTCTGCCCGCAATAACCGCACAAAGCCGATGGGGTTCACAAGCTTATGAGGTCGTTGACAAGTCACTGGAGTTGAAGTATTGAAAACACACACACTGTAAATAGCTGACGTCGCCCTGCATGCACCCAAAGGGCTCGCACGTATTGATTGAAGAGAGACGTGGGTAAATAGGAGCCAAAGAGGTCAGAATGTTTTTTTTTCCTAACAAACCCAGGCGTGTAACAGCACTTTCCTAAGCGGACATGTTTTGGTTTAAGGGCAGAACAATTCAATTGCATTTTTAGTGTTAAGAAACAAACAATGTAGCTTTTGACAAGCCCTCATGTGGTCCAAATCAAATCCTCAAAACACATGATCCAATTCAGGGTATGATGGAGGCAGCCATTAAGTTCACTATTAATTTGGTCAGTATATACTGTATAGTGCCTAAGTTTTTAAAATAATATGTGAATAGTACAAACATTTGCATTCTGTGCACAGTATACATACTACATAATGCAGAAACAGTAAGAGTATACACTACACTCTAAAAAATGCTGTGTTAAAAACAACCCAAATTGGGTTGAAAATGGACAAACCTAGTGATTTGGTTGTTTTAACCCAACAGTTGGGTTAAATGTTTTCCCAACCTGCTGGGTAGTTTTATTTAACTCAACTATTGTTTAAAAATTACTGTATTGCTTGTTTAAAATG
The DNA here is from genome assembly GCF_019924925.1 of Ctenopharyngodon idella. Lineage (NCBI taxonomy): Eukaryota > Metazoa > Chordata > Actinopteri > Cypriniformes > Xenocyprididae > Ctenopharyngodon > Ctenopharyngodon idella. The sequence continues at coordinate 28,921,349 of NC_067225.1, read as the reverse complement.
AACCCAAAATATGTTGGCAATTTACATTTATTAATAATTTTAATGAATAATAATTAAACAATAAACATTTATTAAAGTGATTAAGATTAAGTAAATTTTGGGTTCATTTTAAGCCAGCCATAAAGTAATTTTTAAACAATAGTTGAGTTAAATAATACTACCCAGCACATTGGGCAAACATTTAACCCAACAGCTGGGTTACTACATCTACTTTCTATAGTAATAACAGAAAATTATGCATAATTACTAACCCTAAATCAAACACTAACACTAACCGTAACTTTATAGTAAGTACATGTAGTTATTTAATATTTTGCAGTACTTATTTGAGTAAGTACAATGTAACTACATCACCTTAAAATAAAGTAACCTTAATACTTTTATTCTGCAAGGAATCATTAAATTGATCAAAAGTGAATGTAACGACTTATAACGTTACAAAAGATTTCTATTCCAAATAAATGTGGCATATTATGTTGCGATAAAACTCATCACTTTCTTTTGCATTCTTACCTAAAAAAAAATGTTTGCACATTTTGCACAATACACCGCAGACTTATGTGATGCATACATAAAATGTGCATACAATGCAAACAGCACAACATAGTGCAAAAATAATAGTAGTATATTATTCCAAATGATCCAAATCCTGTTTTTCCTTTGTGGACCCACAATTCTTCACTCCCTCTGAGGCAGTATGACTCACTTTTAAAGCACATAAACACATAAACCAGAGGGAGGAAAGAACCAACAAGTTATTAAGCGTCTTCTCCCCAGTCTCATCATCTCACTGCAATATGTGTAGAACACTATACACCTAAGGGACACCAACATCAGCAGCTGATTGACAGCATTAAAGACACCAATGAAGGCATTTCAGAAAACATTCAAAGAACAAGCATTAAGAGTAAAAGTGCAATTGCAAAACCACTCAAACGCAATAAAGTGAGTGAAGAGGAAAAAAACTCCTCCACCTGTTTTCCCCTAGAAGAGCGAATCACTTTCAAACGAGCAATCCAGCCCACCACGGCTGGCTAATTAGTCCCTTTGGAATGCCCCTCGTGCAGATGGCAAGATGTCTGACATATTTATTTTAGTCCTTCTCGTCAAATCTCTCGTTTCTCTGGTTCTCAAACTCACCCTCTTCGTATGAACGGAGGCGGTAAATGCATTTAATCCTGCAGATGTAGAATCATACAAGTTCTCCAGACTCGCTTGACCTTGCTGCGTGGATGTAAGTGCGCTCATATGAAAGAAGCAAAGAGAAAACAAAATTACAGAGCCGCCCAGGTAGGCGCGTTTCCCCACAGGGCTTGGAGGAAGCGGGCACGCGAGGCTCGCGTCTGCCAGTTAGCCAACCACAGGAGTGCAACTTAAGATCTAGACATCTGCTGGGTGAAGTGGGGAATCAAAGATGGAGAAGGTCTGAAAGGAAAGAGAGAGGGATGTATTCAGAGGAAGAAAAGAGGGCCTCAGGTGTAGTTATGGGTCCACAGCACCATTGATGGGCCTTGACAAGCAAGAGCCAGGAGGGGGAAAACAGACGTTTGGGCGCTAGGCACTTTCTACAAATAGGATTCAAAATGGGTCTGAAGTACTGTATTAGTTCCTTTTTTCTACAAATGCTCAGTCAAAGGAGGTGCTTAGCTTTCAAAACATGGTGATCATCAAACTAAATATTATAACAAATACAATTTAAAACTTTGATTTACATATAAAACAATCAAAATTAGACTATAAATTAAGCTTTCACTTCAAATGGGCTAGTCTATTTGCGACCAAATGTGCTTTTTCTTTCAAAGGATGTCCACAACAAATAATATTTAAACACTAGATCTCTTATTTCATGATATCTAAAAAAAAAAAAAAAAGAAAAGAAAAAATGATGAATGTGGACAATACACAATCTATTTATCTACAGAAGACCTGTCAGACAATATTGTTATCACTGACTCAACAATACGGTTTATTTTTTGATCAGAAACACTATCAAAATGTGTTTGTGTTAAAATTAATAAGACAACATATGGTGGGCAGAACACTGTGTGTGACAAGCCTTTTGGTTCAGTTGCGTTGAAAACTTCTAATACCAGCCAATATGGAGCCTTCAAAGCTCAGCGTTTGATGGCAGTCAGTTGGTGAAATCAATAGCAATATATGTAGATTTTTATAAATGGATTCTATTGCATCTGAGTTCAGACTGATGTGCAAAACAATAACTTTCAGTTGTCAATGTTTTAAAGGAATTTCTATAAGCAATTATTGTGGTGCAATCTGTTCAGGTCAGTCTCAGATGTCCCTAGCATGGTTAGCCAAACGTTTGAAACTGTCAAAAAAAAAATGTAACAAAATACTGTAGTATTCTGTACTACCATGCAAAAGTTTGGAGTCTGTAAGATTTTGGGAAATGTTTTTTGAAAGAAGTCTCACCAAGGTTACAGTAGAGTGCAGTAATATTGTGAAATATCATTACAATTTAAAATAACTTTTCTATTTTGATATATTTTAAAATTTTAAATTTATTCCTGTGATGCAAAGCTGAATTTTCAGCATCATTACTCCAGTCTTCAGTGTCACATGATCCTTTAGAAATCATTCTAATATGCTGATTTGCTGCTCAAGAAACATTTATTATTATCAGTGTTGAAAACAGTTGTACTGCTTAATGTTTTTGTTTGATGAATAGAAAATAAATACGACCTCACGTTGTGTCAATCATGTTTACATGTGCTGGAGTAGACTTTACAGAGTGCTCACCTCTTGCATTGTCAATACAAGATCTCGACCAAAAAATGATGCACCTCTTGATGAAAATAACATCACAACATTTATTTCCATCAAGAGGCGCATTTTTTTTGTGTGTCAAGATCTTGTATTGACAATGCAAGAGGTGAGCACTCTGGAAAGTCTTCTCCAGCACATCCCAAAAACTTACACTGAGGTTGAGGTCAGTGCCAATTCATGTGTGAAAATGATTCTTCATACTCCCTCCCAACAATTCTTTCACAATTTGAGCTTGATGAATCTTGACATTGTCATCCTGGAATATGGCCATGATACATCTTAATACATGGTTGTTTGAGAAATGAAAAGCTACACACTCCATCTTTAAGGGTTAAAAGGACTGTTGCCAAACATATAACATGCTAGAAACATAATAATCACTGTAATAATGATCCATCCATAGACTTTTAAATATTTGCCTATTAAAATCCAAACAGCGACTATTTTTTTGGCCAGGCAGTGTATATCAGTGGTCTTCTTTTTAATATGTGGCTCCAGTATCGCTAGCAAAGCATCAAACTGAGCCACTGACATCCTGAAGTAAACTTTGAATCTCTTGGGATAATCCTGCAGTGCCTTGATAAGGAAGTGGAACTCTCCTTCCTCTCTATGCAATCTCAGAATTAGATGGACCCAATATTTCCTCTTTTTTTTTCTCTTTTTAAGAAGAGAGAGGACAACAAAATCATCCTCACTGCTTGAAGACTCTATTTTGTATTGTTTTGTGAATTTTTACACAACGGATTAATTAATACACACCGGACTCAGTATGCAAGGTTTCTGTGCGTGACACATTTTTAGGATGACGAATATGTAAAAACGCATACAACAATTTCGAACTCAGTGTGCAAAGACCTTAACTTGTGATTTAGCAGTAGGAACTAGCAAATTATGCTTCACATCTTTGTCATAACAAAAATTGTCCTCGTCGAAAACGGTGCTAATTTGCACCCTGGTTCTGACTCAAAGGATGATATCTGATGCTATATGGTTTACCGACAGGCACACATGACTTTAAACGACTGGAACAATTTGTTGTAAGATTGGGGGGAAAAAAACTGAGAAAAAGGAAAGAGAATGCAATATAGATACAAGAAAGAGAATTCTGCATGATTACACACCTATATGAATGTGAGAGCTGAACATCATTTTCCTTGCAGCTTCAAGACAGCCTTTTCAAGAAGTGGTTGGTAAAATATGGGGGAAGCTATAGTCAAAGTCTTGCATATCTCGTCTGTAAAAGTCAAACCGTACACTGATTGCATGCATTTCACCGAGCTGAGAATACAAAGGATTTTCTTTGTTTTTCTGGGTGATCTTTCCACTTTGTGACACAGCGAAAACTCCTTACGAATACTCCTGTGCTCTTCATTTCCAGGATGAAAGATTCCGCAACAACACGAACTGAGCCACTGGAAACCTGTCTTTAGTCTACCAGCAAACGTCTGTTGAAACAAGGATGGCATAGATTTCACTCCTGATGGCATAGAGCCATGAAACTTAAGACATGCTAGCATCCAGTTGAGTGTCACCTTATCTTAAAGGGGTCCTATAACGCCCCTTTTACAAGATGTAATATAAGTCTCTGGTGTCCCCAAAATGTGTCTGTGAAGTTTCAGCTCAGAATATGTGTGAGCAAAAACCTGCTTTTTTTGTGTGTCCCTTTAAATGCAAATGAGCTGCTGCTCCCAGCCCACTTTCCAGAAGAGGGTGGAGCTTCAACAGCTCGTGCTTCGGTTGCTCAACAACAAAACAGGAGAATCTCACGCAGCCAAAATGACAATTGTCAGTAACAGTGTTCAGCCTTACATTTTTCAAACCGGAGTCGGACATTGATGGAGAGACTCAGGAAGAAGTTACAACTTTTAGAATGCATCTGGACGTTTCTGAATGGTTAGTGGATAAATGTATGTAGTTGCTGTGGAATTGATTCAGCTCATCGACTAGCATGTGCCATCATGTTAATCTTTTGTGCAAATCCAGCGTTGAATTGACCCTCGTTTGTGAGGCCGTCCGGCGTAAAATGGCCGCACGGTAACAACGCTCTACTACAACAACTCTTCCTCTTCTCTAAAGCAGCCCAACATGGCCTCACCCCCTTTGTTGTGTGTTCTCGGGGGCAGGGTTTATGTAAATTTTAGGGCTAGTGATGTCACCAACCCGAGAAGAAGCTCGTTATAGTCCCTACCAGCCATTTGTTGTAATCCTTAAACAGAGAATTCGAGAAAACATTGTAACTTTGCAGATGTTGTTTATGCTCAAACATTTGACCGGTGGACCCATGGTTTAAAACTCCTGCATTATAGACACACGCGTACAGGTACATGCATGTACACACATCTCGTCTCGGCTCAGACTGCCCTGTGGATGTGCCCGACTCATTCTGCAAGTGTCTCTCATTTTCCAGGTCTCTCCTCATAGGTCCCGCTGAGGGACAGAGGTCAAACATTTCAGAATGACTTGGACTAGCATACAACTCCAAAGAGGATACGCAAGGAATGTGTCAAATGTAATGTCAGATCAGAGGACATTTTTTGCATTGGGTGAAAAATACAGCTAGAACAAAAAAATGTATCTCATTTTATAGGGGGAGAACTACAATTAGGTTCATTAATTATATAAGGAATTACAGCATTCATTCTAATTACATACTCTGAATTACATTTTTAATAAAACAGTTGTATGGTGAAAAATGAAAATGGTAGATGGATTAAGAAAATAACCCTTTTATTATGTTCCGTCCTAATTTTATTTTAAACCAAACATTGCATTAAATTAGCAAGAGTTATTTGGTGACGCAAAAGCCGTCACAATCTCTTACAGTGGCTTATGTAATGTTGTCACGTGATGTCTGGTTAGAACACAATCAACAGTTACACTCACTCCACCATGGCATAATTTTATTATTAATATACATGACCAGTACTTTGGTCCAATGAGATTTCAGTATGTGGGTGGGGCTACTTGGATTGTTAGGTTAAAAACACTGATTAACATGGATACCCTTTTATCACTTAATGTTTTATCACGTCATGTTTGATTGGGACACTATAATATTGTTCTATTTATTCTACTACAAGTATAAACTCAAATGTTGGCCAGGTTTTTGTATTATTTAATAGAAAAGTTTAAAAAAGATTAATGTATCATTATTTATCAATAGATTATCAGAGGACATAAAACCATTAAACACTCGTATGTCACAGACAGTGAAACCTAAAAGGCATTGCGTTCTATTTTAACATCATATTTGTACACAAACATTTGAAGAACAAAAAAAAATCATGTTCACGTTCTTTCAAAAGCATAAACGGTGCAAAACCAACATTCAACAGGTAACATCAAGTGTATCAAGTGAAGATTAAAAAAAACAGAAAGCATGCACATCCAAAAATATCTGAAATGTCTTGTTTATTTTAAAGGTTTCTATTTCTGCACCATTTGTGGAATTTAAAAAAAAAAGCCTGGGGCTACTGGATATGTCAGACCAAGAGCAACGTTTTAAAGGTGAAAAAAATCAACCTATAGACAAATGGCCTACTTAAAAGTGGTGCCTAGGATAGAAAAAAAATATTATAACACTGAAAACCGACACACTCTTAAACATGTAAATTCAGCTAGGCGCCGTCATCTAGTGCATTTTCCACGCAAAAGTCTCTATAAAGCCAGCGAAGTGCATTCTAAATAACTAAAGCAATCAGTATGCAACCTTGACTGCTTTTAACTCTTTCTTTCATCTGAAAATTGGGCTCTCCCACTTCCCACTTTCCCTGTTTCCAAACTACTAGTATTTTTTCCACCATCAAAGCCCAAACTGTTCTCTCCTCCACCGACCGAGATTTCACTCAAGCAGATGATTGCTAAATGCTAATGCTAAAGCACGAGGGGGAAATCTGACACAAATTGAAAGCATATTGAAGGCCAGAAGAGCCGTAATGCGATCAAAGGCATGCTGAGTGGATCTCCAGGCTTCCCCCTATGCTTTTCAGCTGACACTGTGTCTGCCTGAGCAGAAAATTATGCTTCTGTTTTTGTCAGTCATAAGAAAATACTCCTCCTCCTAACTGTGAGCCCTGGAGTCTGAAAGCTCTAATGCTGATGACAGAACCCACAAATTGGCATGAGCTAGATTTAAGAGTTGAAATAAATACCTGCTTAGAGGCATTAAAAAAAAGTCTTGAATTAAAAATTTCTGTACAAAGTGAAGCTTCACAGTGTAGTGCTGTGCATGAAGTCAGATTAATTGCATTCCAGTTTGCATGCTGTAGTTTAAAGAAAAATGCAAGGCCAAATGAGTTAAAGATCTTGGCACTTTAGAGATGCCAAGTGACTCATACAAGTGGGCTTGGGCTCTTTATTTTGCAGTTTTCTCTCTGATATTCTAAATAGACATAAAATGGGCATTCTTGGATTAAAATCAAGACATTTTTAAAATATAATTTATTCCCGTGATGACAAAGCTGAATTTTCAGCATCATTACTCCAGTCTTCAGTGGCACATGATCCTTCAGAAATCATTCTAATATGCTGATTTGCTGCTCATGAAATATATTATCATTATCATCAATGTTGAAAAAAGTTGTCTGCTTGATATTTTTGTGGAAATCATGATTGTTTTTTCAAGACTCCTTGATTTGAACAGCATTTATTTGAAATCTTTTGTAATATTATAAATGTCTTTACTGTCATTTTGATCAATTAAATTCATCCTTACTAAATAAACATTATCTATTATTCCAATCTTACTGACCCCAAACTTTTGAATGTACATAATATAAATATAATTTTATAATATGTCTATAAGTATAAACTCAAATGCTGGCCAGGTTTTTGTATTGTTATTTAACAGAAAAGTTTAAAAAAGGTTATAAAACAGATTATTCCAGTCCTTGATTATGACTGGTTGAGCCGCGTTCCTGTGACCGCATTACATCAGTATCACTGCACCACTGCAACCATTCCGCTTCTGAAGAGCTACACTTCTTGGCGGAAGAATCTTTTTTTTTTTTTTTACATAATATTTGTATACAAACACTTGAAAAAAAGAGAATATTCACATGTATTCAAAATCATAAATGGTGTAAAACCAACATTCAACAGGGAACATCAAGGGCATCAAGTGAAGACTAAAAAACAAAGCATGCACATCCAAAAATATCTCAAATACAGGTGCAAAACCAAACATTTATAAAACACGCTGTTTTATAAAGTCAGCACACTGTTATAAAGTCAGCATATTGTTGTTCCCACAAAAAAAAAAAAAAAATTATTGAGCTCACCAGAATGCTACAATGTGACGTTTCTTCACTTGATAAATTGTTTTATCAAGTGAAGACTAACATCTCTCAGATTAAACTGTGAACATCAAATAGAGGTCTTGCTGAACTCAGGGAGAGGGTCTCTACACAATGCACCCTTGTGCAGGGTCTATTCATTGAAAAGAAAACATTTTCTTACAGTTTTACACATCCGATAATTTGTGTGTATGATAAGCAGATGATTTTGCAGTGAGGTTTAGTAACTGAGAATCATATGACATCATGCTGCTCTGTTCTTGCAAGTGTCAATCACCTCATGGCTCTCTCTTGGACTCAAACATGAAACACTTTTTACTGTCAATTAACATCAGACCGCTATACTCTCCCTTCACCACCAGACCACCGTGAAACATTGGACACTGCAGAGTTTGTATCAGAAAAGAATGATCTGCTGTGATTTTCACTCTATGACTGCGAGTTTGATCGATAATTGTGTTTTCTTCAATGTTGCACTTGTCATCTGTACAGACAATAACAGCAAGACTTTTTTCTATAAGCCACAGATAAAAGAATGATGCAATAAATGACATATATTGTCTGAAACATATTGTCTGAAATATATTGTCTTTTTTCTGCAACCAGGTTTCAGCTTCCTACACGTCTGTATATATTTAAATCATATCTGTGAAACATTAAAACAGTACAGAAGGCAAGTAGCAGTCGACCAATATACCATGATGCACAGATCAAATGGCCAATATCACCACAATAATGCACATTTTCCTGTTTAAAAATATTTTTGAGGGATTTTGAATAAATTTTGAATAAATGATTTGAATAATTTTAAAGCATTGTGCAAAATAAGAGTTCATACATTTTAACAATTTTGTGCATGTCTCATTTTACTCTTTCCCCGCCATTGAGGAATTTTCCATCATTTTATGAGACTACACTTTCCAGCCATTGACAGAATTTTCCAGCTTTTCGTGTTTTCACAGTTATACGGTATATGCTATTATGCAACTACTGAAAGAGTAGAGTATCTCCGGACCAAAACACAGGTGAAGAAGCAGAAACAAGGCATTGCTTATGTTTATGCAATATATATATATATATATATATATATATATATATATTTTTTTTTTTTTTTTGCATGTTCAGATATTCATACAACAAAATATTCTGGGGCTATGAAAGTTTTGTAAAAATGATCAAAGACGCTGGCAGTGGCTGGCAACTTTTTTTAAAAAAAACACTGGCGGGAAAAAAAAAAATAATTAAAATAATTTAAAAAAATAATTAAATACTGGTCATTCCTCATTTGCAGTGCCTTCTGAAATAAACAATGTATACAAGACTTTTAGAAATATACTTCAGAAATTTTAACTTGATTATTCACAAAATGGCAATAGAATAGAATAGAATAGAATAGAATAGAATAGAATAGAATAGAATAATTGAGGAAATGACTAACAGGAAACATGCAGGACATGGTAAATAACTATAAATTGATTACCGATTAATATAAGAAATATTTGTAATATTTTAAATTACACTAAAATAAAATTACAATATTTAATCATATTCATTTTATAGTTCAGCCCATAGCACCAAAGTAACTAATGTAAACTAAAGTCAAACTAAAATAGTGCAATTATTTAAAATGTGCCGGCTGCCTTGCTCTCCAGAAACTGGTCGACCGTTACTATAAGCTAGTGTTTTATTAAGCACTAAGCTTTTAGTAAGTAAACAAATGATTCACATTAATGGGTTGAGAGCAGCAGAATTGAAGCTAAGCAAAAGAGGGAAAGGCAAACCACAAACTCTCAGACCTGCTTTGGCTGTGTTAATAGGGCTCTTTAAAACACCTGCTGTGAAGGTCTGCAGAGTGAGAGTGCTGATCTAGGATCAGGAATCTTTCTCTCTCCGCATTAGTCTTAGTCAGCAAGCGGCGAGAAGACGGTGTGCCTCTGGAACAGTGCTGCCTGGTGAACAGCCTCCTTGCATTATTCACAGTACCAGCAGACAGGTTTGGCTGCTCCATTTGCTGCCCTGCTGTCAAGAAGCAGCGAGCATGCAGTCTTACATTATTGACCAATGCAGCTTGCAAAGGGGAAGCGGGGAAAGGGAGGGAGAGAGAGAGCAAGAGAGTCCACAAAAGGGTTAGCAAGATAATCTGAGTTTAAAGAGGCGCTTTTTGCACCATTCTACCATTGGGAAAAAAACACCACTTGATGAGTAAGCACAAGGAATAATGGAATGACAAAATAAAGCAAAAGAATTACCACGGCCTACACTTTTGCCACCACCACGTTAAGATTATTCGATTTCTGGCATCAGCGAGTCATTACACACCAACAATTTAACTGGGAAAGGATTTTCTCTTTGTGTTTGTCCTGTTCCAAGCTCTTTTTGATACTTTAAGCTGGTTTATGGATGCAAATGGGTTCAATTGACACTGTTTTCTAGAGCAGTACACAATCCACCTCGCTCTGCAACCCACTCTCTGTTCTGGCAAAGTCACAATATAAAAACGTGCACCCATTTATTATAAAAAAAAAAAAAAAAAATAGTAGCAATTTTGCTTGGTTTATTAAAAGTTGCATTAGAAGCAACCGATAACCACTCAAGTCAAAAACAAGAATCATTTCACTGGGTCATCAAATACCCTTCAATCAATCAATCAATCAATCAATCTATACATGTATGTACTAGTATGTACTAGACTTTGATAGCAAGCTGGTAGTGAAATTCTAAAAATGTGACACTTTGAGCACTGTTGAGCGGATTCGTAAACACCTCTGATTGGCCATTGTGTTCACCCACTCAACATATATGTCTGTGATTGGCTACAATGATTAACACACGGAAGTGTTTGTATTTGAAAGCGGGAGCAGAAGTGTTTGAAAGCGGGCGTCTTATGCTTTCAAACGGGCGACAACTGCTTTCAAACACTCCCATGTGTATCTGTGTAAGCTTGAACACAATGGCCAATCAGAGATGTTTACGAATCCGCTCGACAGCACTCAAAGCGTCATATTTTTAAAATTTCAGTACCGACTTGATACCGAAGTTGGTACTTTTGACAACTCTAGTATGTACCGTATGTTTTTTGTTTTTGTTTTTTTTTGGGGGGGGGGGGACATTATGGGGACAAAATATCTCAACAAAGATGGCAAAAATCCCCGTCTTTGTGGGAACACTGAGGTCCCCATGAGGAAAAATCATACTAAATACTAATCATACTTATAAATCATACTATGTGTTTTTTTTGACAATGTAAAAATGCTAAAGTTTTCTGTGATGGTTAGGTTTAGGGTTAGGGGATAGAATATACAGTTTGTACAGTATAAAAATCATTATGTCTATGTAAAGTCCCCATAAAACATGAAAACACAATGTGTGTGTGTGCGTGCGTGCGTGTGCGTGTGTGTGAACTCTGTGAATCTTGAATAGGCTCCTAAATATTACCAACCTCTCTAGAATTTTTTTTTCATTCATAAATATAAAGTATGGACACTGCATGTTCAAATCAAATATACAACAATGTTGTTGATACAGCTAGTGTTCCGACTGTTTTTTAGCATGTTGCTATGTGGTTGCTAGGGTATTCTGGGTGGTCGCTTACTGATTAAAATCAAAAGAACTCATTCGCAAGTCTCTAGACATGGTTCGGGTCCCTGGTTCAATGTAAGCCTGTGGGATTTATATTTTTACCTATTTTATCATCTGCCAGGTGAAAATTGCAAGTCTGACCATATAGAAAAGTAATAGTACACCTCTCCTCAACATACCACATGATTTGAAATATTATTCACGTCTGGAGCACAAATGGTGCAGGATGTGTTGCACTTTCATACTATTTTTTTTTTTTTTTTTTTTTTTAAGAAATGAGCAGTAGTAATCATGATATGTTCCTTAGCAAGCAGCACTAAATTTCAAAGCCTTGCAGATGACATTCATTTGTACTGAATCTGCACAACATATTTGCTTGTTTGCAAAATGTGAAATTCCTTTCAAGGGCAGCGAATAAAAAACGGCTACAGCTCTTAGCCTTGTGAGACGCTGCTGACATTAATTAGATATGTAATTGAGTTCTCTGGCATGTTTAGACAAGCTAATTCTCAGAGCAATTTTGAGCCTTTATTCCTTTATTTCAGTTGTTAACGTTCCACAATCTTGAATTCTTTAAAATCATTATGCAGGTCACTCCTAATGCATACAGATTAGCTTCTCAGCAAGATAGCCACAGGAATGAAGCTACAAACTGTAAGAAAATAGAGTCACTACTATGTATGTACCAAAGCACAAATATGATCGTTTATCCAAAACCAGCAACAGAATCCAAAAGAGGCACATATGTGTGCATTAGTTCGTAGAGAGCTGATAGACAAAGTAAAAAGCATGTTTGACTTCTAACTACTTTGTTTCTTCTTTTTAAAGACTCTTTGTAAAGATTTTGGGTTCTTCTTTTTATTTCACACAAGTAATTTGCGCTCAAGGTTTTGCCGAAGCACATTTCCACCTTCTTCCATTTATTCTTATGCACATAGTCTTGACTTCTGTATAAATTTGTTGCTATGCACAGAGATTAATATTTATTTTGCCTATAGCTGTCTTGCTGCAAATTTACACTCCCCCGCAGCCTTATGGAAAAACATTACTGGATATCATCATAAACGAACGTGTTACATAAAGCTGTGTTTAGCAGGGCTTCACTAAATCCGTCGTTGCTTTTATGACACACAAAATGTTTTGCTGTTATCACCATGATTCCGAAACACATTACAAGAGATATAAACACTCTTTCCATATATTATTCATAACTTAATTAAGACCGTAAGGCTATGTTTCGGCTGCAAGGAAACTGCGGTAAATAAAGATAAAAAGTATATACAGCAGATGGACAAAAATATGACTGAACATACAGCAGCTACAAACTGGATTTGGACACTAAGTAGACACAACAGTACAACCACAAATGGAATTTCTGCCATCATTTACTCACCCTTATCAACACTCTGCAATGCGAGTAAATCAGTCAGCATGTGTCGTGCTGCTCATGTGAACAGCGTCGGCCAATACTGGGCCGGCGTTATGACGTAGAACCTGGAAGCGCTGAACGTAAACAGCGTAGGAGAATGGTAAGGGAGGGACGAATTTGTTGAATAAAGTTGTTATTTTTGTTTTGTTTTTGCACACAAGAAGTATTCTCATCACTTGATAACATTAAGGTTGAACCACTGCAGTCACATGGACTTTTTTAACGATGTCTTTACTACTTTTCTGGACCTTGAATTTCGGTAATTACGTTGCTTTCTATGGGGGATAAAAAAACTTTTGGATTTCATCAAAAAAATCTTAATTTGTGTTCCGAAGATGAACGAAGGTCAGTAACGCTTTAGTATAGGGAACACATATTCACTATTAACTATGACTTTTTCCTCAATAAGCTCCTAATTTACTGCTTATTAATAGTTAGTAGGGTAGTTGTTAAGTTTAGGTATTGGGTTCCTACCATTAAGAATGTAGAATAAGGTCATGCAGAATAAGGCATTAATATGTGCTTAATAAGTATTAATAAATTTAACTAGTTAAAAGATCCTAAAAATAAAGTGTTACCCGAAGGTCTTATGGGTTTGGAACGACATGAGGGTGAGTAATTAATGACAGAAATTTCATTTGTGGGTGAACTAACCCTTTAATAGAGTTTGAAATTTATTATATTATATTTATGTAGAATTTTTTATTTGCATTATTCTTGCATTCCATGTAAAAAGTCTGGCGAGTAAAATAAAAAATTTACTAGCCAATGGCGACTCGAGCTTCAGGTTGCTTAGGCCTATGTTGTTGCAAATCTGAGACTCTTTCTTGTGTCGAATACAAATGGAGATGTTAGGCATAATGTTTATGCTTCCAAATATAAAAATGACCAAAAAAAAAACTAAAAAAGACCACATAAAAAAAACAACAACCACAAAACCATATGACTTGTGCACAACATTACATCTCTCACAGTAGCTTTGTGTTGAGAACAGACTGAAATAAAAAATAAATAAAAAAATTTCACTGTCATAGCTCTTATTCCATATCTGCATATTCAAATTTGGCATGTTGTGACTGCTTATTAGACCCAAGAGAACCACATGACATTTGACACATTTTGATTTACCATATTTGAATATATGCAAATGAGATATGAAAGCAGCGCTGGAAAAGATAATCAGTGAATAATAACTTCAATTGATCTGTTTTTCCCCTCACACAAAGCTACTGCAGAAAACTTGGAATATCACATATTGTCATGAGTTAAAATAAGAAATAAAGTTAAATAGGTACACACTGTAATAAGAAAGTGGTGAAATATTTGCCCAAAAAAGAGGCCACTGTAGTTTATTCAGTAAATAACAATTTAGTCACTATTGGATAGAACTGGAAAAAATTCTGCCATCAACTCAGCCATTTTAAAAGAAGGCATCACTATGCAGTTCATTTTTACTTACAAAGAGCCCTTTGATGGACTTCAAAATGCTAATACTCCTTTAACAAATGTATTCCTTTTGAATATCAGAGAACAACTGAGGGATTCCGGGAAAGATTGTGCTGTCGGCAAGCCATCTGCATGAGTCTGTGCCTGCTTATGTGTAAAATGAAGAGAGGGAAGAGCTCTGAGGGGAACAGCGTTCTCATTGCTTGTGAATAGATGCTCTTGACATTGCATTAAACAGACATAATTGCCAGTTAACCCCTTGCAGGTAGCCTGGGGCAGGGCGCTGCCTCCACAATTGCAGTTCCAAAGCACAGAGTTCAGGGGCGTAGCCCAGGGGCCACCCAGGTGAGGGAGAGATGTCTATTTATTTCCATTTATGTCAACTCCTTTTTTTCAAATAATTTTTCCTCTTTTCTGTCCCCTCTCTTTCACTCAATATCAAACCTTCTCTCCAACTCTCACTCTTTAGATCTTACTTCTTAACTTTTCAGAACAAGAACTAAGAAAAAAATGAACTGGTTTGCGGTGAAAAGAACATTCTGGATGACATTCCAAACCCACATGACTTAGTTTCTTCCAAGGAGCAGAAAAGGAACAGTTTTTGAATAAAGTACTGGTTCATGTTTTGCATACACTTACAATTAATGGGGACTGGACACATACCGTAAGTAGTCAAATGTACTAGTTATATTTCCATCTAAAGTTGCGAATTTAACTTTTGCAAAATTGGAATATTGTATAAAACATTTGCTAAATAAAATCTGGGAGCTCTGGGAGGGAATTATACCGAACCACTTTGAAGACAGACTTTGGCAAGATACATTCCTAGTTTAAACAATATTTATTCTTCAGACAATCCTCTTTAAATGCATTAAGTATCAGCTGTGTGCAAAGTGAACCACGTTTGGTTTTCGATCACTGAAAATGGGTAAAATTCAACAATTTGATTTTGAACATGTAGCTGCTTTGAGGTCCCTATATCTATGGGATTTAACTATATAGGGCCTTGAAAATGAATATTTCAAAAGGAAGGTTTATTAAGAATGAGAATCTAGAAGGATATTAAGATATCTTGAACACTTTTAGAACTTTGGAAAAGGAATATTTATGGCACTCAAACAGGTATGTTCTATGCAATTTGTTGATAGAAAGATCTAGTTTTAACAGTATTTGTTCTTCAAATATTCCTCTTTAAAAGAAAAAAGTATCAGCTGCATGCAAAGTGACCCACATTTGGTTTTTGACTACTGAAAATGTGTACAATTTACTCATGGTGCAGCATTAAGATCTCCATATCTCTGAAATTGAACCAGGGCCTTTAAAATGAAGATACCAAAAGAAAAGTTTGTTAAGAACCAGAATCTAAAAGGATATTAAGATATCTTTAATACTTCTTGAGTTACAGGCATGTAAACTTGAGACAAAAAAAATACAAGAAGTGCTTTTTGCCATTTTTGAACTGTCACTGTTGGCATATAACGAGACAAAGATTGCTAAAGTCAACCTATTTTACTAATAGACCTACCAATCTCTGTGTAAAAATAAAATAATGATTCTGCCATCTTTCTAAAGTCATTTTCACACCCCTGTAAATTGGCACCAAATCTCAGGTGAAAATGGTCATTTTGACCCCCCTCTACAAAACAGTGGATTACTCAATAAATATACATCTGTGACATTTAATATTTTGGCTTTCATCACTATTTATGTTTGTCTTACTACAGAAAAAATATTAACAAAATCAAAAATTTGAGCCGGGGAAGTTTCCGAAGTTTGGTTGATTTGACATGGAATGACCCAACTACTGTTGTGGTGTTTTTGACCACTACAATTCTTCAGACTATGTTTGTGTTTCACAGAAGAATTGCAGGTTACCACTTTTTACAGTGAAGACAGTATTCTTTTGCCTAGAACAGTAATACAGCTAAATAATTATTTAGACAACATTACAGTGTAAATATCACTTTTTTGAGCATAATATCATTATCATTTTTGTACAGAAGAATTCATAAACATGTTTTAACACACACCCAAAGGAATGCCCTACCCATAGACCTCAATTGTAACTGCATTACTGTTAACATGTCTTTTACCTTATTTTGAAACCAGAAAATTCCTGTTATAATAATATGCTAATGCAAACACTGCTTTTAACTATTTCAGAACACCTCACCCCTTAGACTTCCATGGTGCAAGTGTATTTAACAAACTGAAGGTCAAAATGATCTGTGGTAATTCACAGCAAGCCAGAGATGCTACTGATAGAACTTATTTTGAACCCAGAATATTCTTTTAAACCTAAAATAGAGCAATTATTAATATGTGTATGCAAAACACTGATTTACATAATTGTCTCTACATAAATTATCTCTTCAAGGCAATATTGTGGCTGGAATCCTTTCAGCACTCCAGATGCAAAAATGGGGCACTAGATCATGCCAAAAGCAGAAAGAGAGACAGATTTAAACATCAAAATTGCCCCTCTTTATTTTCTTCACACAAATACCTCAACCACTTCACAGAATAATCAGAATCTTTTGCAATTATGTTATGTTGTAATTTTTCATTATAGTCCCTACCCTCCGACCACCAGCCATGATCACCCCACCTACATTTTTCTTCATTAAATTTCCTTTTTACTCGGAAACGTCATATTATGGGAGTAAAGTGGGTTGCAAACACATTTCAGAGTGACTTTAAAAAGTCACAGTGACCGGGACAATCTGAACGAGAGCTAGCACCGCTGACCTCTGAATGTTAAAATATAGTCCACTTAATCTGGGTCGAGGTGGTAATGGTATGTCACACAGCCACAATTAATGAGATGAGCTGGTCAAATCTATCCCACGCTCCATTAGCTCGACTACAAGGTCCTGTCAACAGAGCCTCATTACTGCACTAAACACAAGTGCCAGCGGCAGACTGAAGAACACTAAAAAATTATAAACCATTTGCACCCAATTCTATAATTCTGGAGAACTAGCAGAGTCTAGACGTTAAGCACTTGCTAATGTGTAGTGCCTATTTGGGTTGCTGTCCGTGGTTCTGAAACATGTTCCTCACGTCCTCTGTTTCTTTCCCCTTTCCTCCAAGGCAGCTTTGACATCATTTTCAATATCACACAGACTTTAACGTAGTGGCACTGGAAATTTGCCTGTGCGCAGACAGTTTAGTGCTCTTAGGAGTTCTCAAATATGTCATGCTGCTGAGGTTTAGGGCTTAGATGTCTTACACTGCCCTTAAATGTAATATGCCTTGTATTGTAAGCAGATTTAGTATGAAAGCGTCTAAGAACAGGCTTTATGCAAGTATGCAAACAAAGACACAAATGCTTGGCTAATACTTAATTCATGTGGTGTAGGGCTGGGCGATATATGATCAAGAAAATGATCACGATATAATTTTTCATATTAGTCGATCTTGATAATTATGATAAATGTCAAATTTTTGCTCCTAAGTGAAAGCTGTAGAAACCAGACCAGTAATTGTGGTTTTAAACTACTCTTTAGTGTCAGAACATGACACACATTTCACATTTATGAATTTTTCCTTAAAATATAAAAATTTATTTTCTGCATGTGCTAATGGGAGATATTGTTCCAAGTCATGAAACAGGTTGCCTGACTTTGATGACGCATATCTTCAGCACAGTTTGCAGTGCAGGCTGCAATATTAATAATATTACATGCTTTGTCTCTTAGAAATGCACATTTGACAGTAGCTTGAGTTGACAGTAGTAGTAGCTTGAGTCAGGATGCAGATGAAAATTAATGTTCATTAATAAAAACAGTAACATCTGTAAAAATTGCAACAACCGCATTTTTATATGGTAAAATTTAAATATTCTGACTGTTTGAGTTTTGTTCTAATTAACCATTGGTCTTCCATCATAGCATACATTTAGATCATGATAACACATATAGCACCTCAATACTATGGTAAAATTTAACTATATGGTTTCTATGGTATTTGTATAAAAAACAATAGCAATACAGTAATTTTTAAACAATAGTTGAGTTAAATAAAACTCGTTCAATCGAGCTTGTGTATCTAGAAGTCTTGACTTAAAGGGATAGTTTACCCAAAAATGAAAATTCTGTCATCATTTACTCACCCTCAAACCTGTATAAATTTCTTTCTTCTGCTGAACACAAAGGAAGATATTTGGAAGAATGTTTGTAACCAAGAAGATCTCACCACCCATTGACTACTATAATATTTTTTTTTTCCTACTATGGTAGTCAATGGGGGGCGAGATCTGCTTGGTCACAATCATTCTTCCAAATATCTTCCTTTGTGTTCAGCAGAAGAAAGAAATTTATACAGGTTTGAGGGTGAGTAAATGATGACAGAATTTTCATTTTTGGGTGAACTATCCCTTTAAAGAGTAACTTTTAGGCCTAAATGCAATAAATAAATAAATAAAATAAACAAATGCAAATGGCAAGTCATTTTATTTCCATCAGATCTCTTACTATGAAACAGTACAGCCAAATATTTACTTGAATAAATACTGAAATAAATTCCTCATGGTACAGACAGAAGCTATAAAATTGTATTTTGAAAATCCATAAATATAATGTGCTCTCTACAGATTTATTTCCAGAGGGCTTATCTGATTTTACATTTAATGTGAAGACGATAAGCCTTTCCATCCAAAAGATAAAGTAAATGAATTTCATTGAATGCCCGAATCATTTGTCAAGCAAACGCTCAAAATAGCACAAGATCATTCTTATTGACAAAGTAAAAACCTAGTTAAGATCCATAATCTCTGATAGGCAGTGCCTCAAAACAAAACAAAACTGATGAGTAAAACCCCCCAAACCTCCCTTTATTTCACTTTGCTATTATCACAAATGCAAGAATTAGACTAACCCTAAACGAACGTAGTCTCCATTTGCGTGATCTCAAATAACCTCCTATACTTCATGTCCTCACCTCAATGAGTTATTTTGTGTCATGCAGAGACATACACATCCATGTCTATAAAGCAATAACAGCAGGCAAAAATATTCCTTAGATAGAGTCTTTTTTTATTTATTTGTGCAACAGCTTTATTCTTGGTTGTTACGATTACATTATATAAGACCGGAAATACTTTCCATTAGGGCTGGGCGGTATGACAATATATATTGTGGCGACAGTATCGGTATCGGTATCTCTATGCTTAGAGATTTTGCTATATTGTGTATATCACGGTATGTAAATATATACACTTTAGACTGATAAAAGATACACTTTAGACTGACAAAACTGATAAATGAGACGCGTTCAAGAGCAGGACGTGTTCAATGTTAAAAAGAGTTATTAAGCACAATAAGCTGTGAAAAAGAACTCAATGCGGTGCTAATGCTGACTGGCACACTGCTGAAGCGCGTGCACAGGAAGCTGCGTTTCTCAGCATACGATCGTGAATTCAGTTCTCTTTCACGTCTTTTATTGCGCTTGGATGGTCGAATACACACACAATTATGTCAAAATGCCCATCGTGTGATGGAGTATTCATGTAAACACAGTCGGTTATGTCTCAAGTGAAAGTAAACAGTTGGATGTAAACCGGACGTGTATCAGTATAATGGATATGTGCATTCGGTCTTAAAGTGACAGCAGCCTAATAAACCTGCTGCTCTGTGTCATTAATGTAAATCAAACAAAAGAGAAAATAACTTACTGCTCTTGACTGAAAAACGTTTGTAGCTTTAATAAGAATACATTTATATTTAATTCATACAATGAAGACTATGCAGTATTTTATTTTTACATTTGATTATTCAATTTCTGTACCATTTCTAACTACGTTAAATAAACCTATTGTACTTAATTTGTTTAATTAATATTTTTGTTATATTGTATTTGTCTTATTGTTTGTAATTTGCTTCTTTGTTCTTATTTTTTAATAACAAATATCGTTATCGTTATCGTTATCGATATCGATATCGTTATCGTGGAAAAAACTCATTTCGTGAAATAAGATTTTGGTCATATCACCCATACCTTCTTTCCAAAGTCAAATCTAAAAATTCCTTTGCTTGGATAATGGTTAAAAATAACAGAGCCTTAACTTAGCAAGATTCACTAATAATTACATTTTTAGGATCATCTTGTGTTTTTTTTTTTAAATCAAGAAGATGATTCTTCATCATGGTGAAGATTTCTGCAGAATACACAAAAAGCCTGCACAGTCTTCTGCTGTGTGTGTGTCAGTACAATGACAAAGACTTATAGTTTTATGGCAGCGTTCCTTGATTTATGGTGGCATTATTTAATTCAGTCGCATGACAGCATGAACCTGTTGGACATCTTCATCCATTAGCCTTTCACATTGTATTCACATCTACCTTATCACCGTAAGAAAGTCGAGCTCTGAAAGGAACAGCCTGCGGTTTTCATTACTGTATTGTGGCCGGGCTCAGAGATAAGGTGAGGGAAACAGTTCAGTGTGTGACCAACCGTTTTTCATTTCCTGACAGCAACAAACCCGAAGCATATTAGCATACTAGCATTAGAATGTATCAGGCATAACATCTAACTCTTTGGAATTGGAGGCAGAACATAATGTAGCTGTGCACAGCAGCAACATTCCCAACCTATTTTGGATTTTTTTTCCTCCAGAACTGCATCTGCAAACAACAGGGGAAACTGACGGATCAAATAAACAAAAGACTGCAGCAAATTTAGCATTCTCCCGCCGTGAACAGTTTGTGAGCCGTGGGTTCATTTTTAGCATAATTAGTATTTCTCTGGTATTTTGAAGCTCTGTTGTTCTGAGAAAAATCTGCACATTTGTCATTTTGAGCAATCAATTCATCAGCAATTATCATATTTTACAAAAAGAAGGTTGATTTGATTTTGAACTTACAGGACATTATATAATGATGGGCATCTACATCTCATCAAGAATACATTGCGTCGGCTAACAGCGCTGTTTAGATGCACTCGTTGATGTTGTTTTAGCACACAATTCAATAAAGGAATTATGCAAATCAGGTAACAATGCAAATATGCCTGAAAATGTAATTGCAATTTGAAAAAAAGGAAAAGAAAATTACTTTTATTGCTAAAAAGTGAGTAAGTATATGCTGAAATGTTCTTTCCTCTGAAAAAAGAAAGCCATATGGATTTGAAATGACATGAGGACGAGTAAAGACTGACAATTTACATTTTGGCTGGAAATTTCAATTTAATTTAGTTCATAAAAATAAATAAAAATATAGAACAAAAGATTAAAATAAAATAAAATAAAATAAAAATAGGTTAAACTAAACTGCAAGTACAGTAGTGACATGTCAGGCCTAGGAAAACTGACGACATCACCCTTTATTTAAATATTATTAAAAATTTGTTACAGATTTTGTAATCATATTACGTAGTTGTGCTTGGAGTCCAATGTTTTATTTGTGATAACACAATGAAACATGCCAAATTGTGCAGGCATAATCTTTGGCCAGGCTGTCATACAAAGAAATGATGAACACACGAGAGAACATTTTAATAAGAAGAAATATTAATAACTGATTATGTTGTTGTCAATGTATGCCTTTTCTTGTGATCTTTTTCAGTAGCCCCTCACTGCAGAATACACGAGATCCAGGGGGCAGAGACGGGTAGGTTTAGGGATATGTAAAGTAGGAGGAGTTGGTTCTAGATCCAATCCCGCCCCCTGGATCTCGTGATCTGCTGTGAGGATCATCTCCACTTTTTGCTTTTCTATGCTTTTTTGTATAGTAAAATAAAACCTGTAACTGTAGTTTGCCTTGTCAGAAAAAAAATATTTTCCGCGTATTTTGTTTGTTTAATCGAACTTGTAGGGTCATAAAAAACAAATATCCCCTTCGGAACTTTACTTTTGGCCACTACTGTAGTTAAAGGGTTAGTTCACCCAAAAATTAAATTTATGTAATTTATTACTTGCCCTCATGTCGTTCCAAACCCGTAAGACCTTCGTTCATCTTCTGAACACAAATTAAGACATTTTTGATGAAATCTGAGAGGTTTTTTTATCCCCCATAGAAAGCAACGTAACTACCCTGTCAGTCTCGAACGCATTTTTTTTATCACCTTTCTATGGAGGATAAAAAAAAAACCTCTCGGATTTCATCAAAAATATCTTAATTTGTGTCCCGAAGAACACAGGTTTTGCACTGAAATACCAAGAAGCAACATGATACAACATGATCCAGTAGTACCACAATTCTTTATCCACTTCAGAAGAAAGGCCTTATGACAGCCTTGAAGTTCAGGTGGCACTACGAACGGTTCATCGACCCTTAGACCGCAGGTACTGCTAGCCCTCTGGATGAGTATGCTAAGGATGTTTCTACAGGACAGGAATGCCCTGAGCCCCTCTCATTAGCTTGAAAGAAGATATTCCATCCTTGCAGAGAAACAAATCTTTAATTCTCAGTTAGGCTGTGACCTGTCAGGCTGGAACTGACGGTGAGCTGAATGTTAACCAGTGATGTGGTGAAGGTGAGCTAGTCAAGATGATGCAGGAGGTTTGAAGAGGTTTGGAGGTGAGCTCAGAGCGCACCTCTTGTCTTTCTCAAGTTAGAATAGAATCAATGAACTTTAACGATCAGATTCTTCTTTCAAGACGTTGCGCAGCTGTACTCAGACCTGAAACGAGATCAATGAACTTTGACATTCTTCTCAAAAGTTTGGGCGAAGATTAGACGGCGCAAAGCTGGAGAGGGCAACTCACAAATAAAGCGGGCGAAACTAGCCTTCAGACAAAGTTCTGCATGTTCCTGTCAAGCTTTCTGTGATGTCATACTTCCTTTTTGTTTCACATCAGAGGGTGTGAAAACAACGAATCTGCCAAACGAAGCTGTTAATCGGTTGGCAATGTTCCTCACGGGCTTCCGCCAAACACGGGGAAAATACAGCACGACACAAGCAGCCCTAGCATCTGTTCTCTAATCCAGAAGACCCAGTGCTTTTTCTGTTTCTCCAGCTTTTATTTATTAGCTGTCATTTTGGCTTATCTGTCTGCGAGAAGAACGTGACATTTCTAATTATGAAAAGGCAATTCATTAGCGCAAAAACACGCCAGATGCCTGGGCAGGAGGTCAGAGAATGGAGAGTGCCACCGCATCGCAATCTGTATTCAGACGCCACAAAGACGAGAGGCTTTTATCTTTTGACACGGCAGGTATGCGAACAACATCGCGCCATTGTCGAGTCTTCAGCTGGGGCTGTGAAAGAGACCAGGCCCGACAGTACAGACACAGGCGAGATGGCTTGATCCGCAGATGTCTCAGTTTTGGGGAAACGAAGCTGTTTCAATTTGACGGTGGAGAACACAAGCAAGACAGGCTCTCAAATGGATCAAACCTACAGGGAGGTGAGCGTCACCTCAACAAAAGCGCACTCTGTCATCCTACAGCTCCATTTTTACATCACAGGAAATGCTTTAGCCAGTCTACCGTAAGAATTCTGGGAAGTCTTTAAACTTGAAAGGCCCTTAAAAGCTTGAGTCAAAAGCTACAGTTATCAAAGTATAGCCACACAGTTGTGCGTAGTACTCACTTATGAATCATAATTCTAAATGTCACTACCCTGTAATAGAGCCCATCTGCAGTTTGCAAGCTTGGATATTACTGCCGTTTTGTAGCACCACAGTACCAGCATTTACTGCGTTTTGATATCATCATTTCATGCGTTTCCATTTAGCACATTGACTCACCCTCATGTTGATCCAAAACATTTGCATTTCTTTCTGCTGTGGAACACAAAACAATGTTGAATGGACAAAAAAATATATTTTCTTTTTCAAAATATCTTCTATTATGCTCCACAGAAGGACAGGAAAGTCTTACAGGCTTGGAACAACATGAGTAAGAGTAAATGACGACAGAAGTGTCATTTTTATGTAAATTAAATTTAATTAAAGTCATTTGCACCCTTTTTATGAGGGATATACATTCCCACAGAAGCTCAAAAAGTCTGGAATACTGTATGTTTTAAACAAACATCTGGTCTGTATGGTGAATTTACTAGGGATGAACTGAAATTTCAGCTACCGAAAATTTTTGGCGGAAACAGCTATTTTCGATTTCGGGCAGAAATGGTTTTGGAGGGCTGAAATCAGTGACCGAAACAGATGGTCACTCAGCGCTTCTCAGAAGGCACGTTTTGACTGTGTTCAGCATCTATTTTGTGCACACAAAGTGTATTTAGGGCTGCGCGATAAAACGGTAATGATAATTATTGCGATATAATAATTTCGATAAATGTTTGATAATGTTAATGCGCCAAAAGCGGAACAAAACCCATTTGAACGGTGCACCACGTGGATCATTTATCCGCTTGGCTCAAAGTTCAAACGGTAGCGTGAGCGTACTAGAGCAAATGTGTTTACTCTGATCGGTCTTGGTCACGTGACCACTAAACAGCGGTGTGAGATCCAGTGAGAAGTGCATGAATTCAGCAAAAAACACAAATGTCTCGGTGATTTAAATTAGTTTACAGCCAGATGAAACAGCGCTGACAAACAGGAAACGATACATATCGCCATCATTTACCATGGATTTACTGTAGTAACTAACTGAACCATGGCAGAAATGTGGGATATTCGTATCTAATTTTATTATTAATGTAGACAAATGTATTAAATGAGTAATGGAATATAATCACAGTATTTTTGTGTTTAAGCTATGTGCATTTACATTAAATGTTTTTACGGGTCGCGACGCACATGCGGTGCGTTTTCCAGGCGCATCGAGATGAAAAATTCTCAACTTTTCAGAATGCACCGCAGGTCATGTGACAAGAACCAACCGATCAGCCTTTCCGTAACAAAACATCGAAAGCTCAGCCGAACAGCTGATCATAGCTGTACAGGGTGGTTTTTATATCTCATCTCCATAAATATATCTAGTAGTAAAGCTAATGCAAGGGCTAGAAATCAATTTATCCTTTGCTGAAACTTGCAAAAACATTAAAAAAAAATCTTACCAACCTCAAACTTTCGAACAGCAATATAAAAGGCATTGCTAAATCTACCATTTGAACCCATTTCTATCGTCACATGATATAAACCACCATAACGCAAAGCCCTACTATATTGCATCTTCATCTCTACAAGGCCTTAGCTTTGCTACTAAATTGATTCGTTGTGTGCAAAAAACAACTTGTTTGAGCAATAAACACATGCGCACCCTGTACACACACACACAGTACAGAGAGGAATACTATATCCATGTATAGGTGGACTTTCAAGTCAATGACTCGGTAAACAAAAGCCATTGAATAAGCATTTGTATTTTTCTGAGGACATAGAAAAGGAAAAATTCAAGGCAATGCCGTGTGCATTCAGAGAGTAATTCCTGTGGGACAAGGAGAAAGAGCTGGCCGAATCAAACCTTGCTTAGGAGTCATTATTTTTAGCCTTGTTTACCGGGTGGCCTCTCTTGTGCTCTTCTTCTACAGTACAGGAAGAAAAACAAGAAAGTGGCTCGGAGGAATGAACACATCATTATACAATCTGATGCCACATCATTAAGATCAAATCAAGTCCCTAGACAACGCTAAAATATAAGATAAACAACGGAGGAAATAAAATAAAGAAATGTTACTGTGAGACTCCACACAACGCAATTGACTATTTTTAGGCGAGATGATTAACAGTATATGATGCAGTATCATCTCAGTTCTGAACAAAAAATACCAAAATTCGCAGAGTAATCGCTAGTGCTAATTAAACAAGTTAAATTAAGGGTTTGTACAGTTTTTGCAGTTGGTAATTTAACACATTTGATGTTTTAGTATATTTACACATTAGATCTGAGCATTTCAATTTTAACTTCTAACACATACTTCTATTAAAAAATGGAAAATTAAATGCTAAATGAAAAAGTCCAAAACCTACAGTATTCAAAGCATACTTTCCATTTTGTTCAAATATATTTATCATCATTATAAGAAAGAAAGAAAAAAATCCCTTATACAGCAATGGTAAAATATTATACTATGTAATGTATTTATGGCCCGATTCTACAAACCCTCATACAGTATGAGAGTATTATTATTTTACTTGAGGTGTGGTTTAGCTAATCCAATATTTGTTGTGACACACAAATGCAGCTCACTACTAAGTGCTGAGAATAATTGTTTACAGCTCTATTACATATTCCCTAAATAATAAATTCATAGGACATGATAGTATTACAGTTTAAATCCATATAATAAATTTATAATGACGTTGCGGTATGCATTTTCAAATGTCGTTTTAAATGTATAAGGGCTAAGAATATGGCTTAAACACAATGTACACAATGAGAGTCTGCAAAGATGAGCGGTCAAAAAGTAGAGTAGCTACTGTCTGACATACAACAAAGAATTGTTAATGACATCATGCTTTCCCACATCTTTCTCCTCACAGGCATTCATTCATTCATTCATTCATTCATCTACTACTTGGAACTTTACAGTAAAGTTTAAATGTGTGTCAACAAGCCATTGACCTTTGACATGTAGAAGATGTAATGTTAAACAAGGCTGTGAGGCATGGATGTATGAATATGTTCAGGAAAAACCTTGAAAATACATTTTTTTCCAAAAGATTTCCAAACACCAAAAAAATTCAAGAAAGAAAGACTGTACATTTATCCATAACAGCCTCATTTACATTTCAATTGTATCTACTAGGGCTGGACAATATATTGAATATTCAGTATAATGATATTGTTAGGGCTGTCAAAAGTACTGGCTTTAGTATCAAGTCGGTCTTGACATTTTAAAAATGTGACAATACCAGCATTTCCCCCTAGCATTTTAAGCACTGTTGAGCAGATTCTTAAACACCTCCGATTGGCCACTGTGTTCACGCACTCAACAGATATGTCTGTGATTGGCTACAATGATCAATGCTTCAAAAACATTGTAAATGGACATCTTTGACACTCTTCACCAAACGCTTAAACAGTTACACACGAGCGTTTGAAAGTAGGCGTCAATCATTGGATATATTAGGGTAGCCAATCACAGACATAGCTGTTGAGTGCATTAACAGAATGGCCAATCAGAGGTGTTTAAGAATCCGCTCAACAGCACTCCAAATGCTAGGGGGAAATGCTGGTATCATCACATTTTTCAAATTTCAGTACCAACTTGGTACCAAAGTGTATTGTATATAAAGTTAAACGACTTTGTAAATATTGCAATGATTTTGCAGCACTTATTATTTAGCTATACAATTTTCTAAAGTAGTCTCATTAGATTAGCTTTATGATTCTTCCTTACTCAGTAGCAAAAACGGTGTGAGAGTTGGAAAATTCGATTCTGCAAATCAGTTAAAGGCAAGCTGCTGACTGCAAAATAGATTCAATAATTTATCTGCATCTATTTACCTATCACAAAATGTTCAAGGAAGTCTACCTTCCATTATAAATAAATAATATAAATAAATCTATAAATAAATCAATAAATCTACCTCTCCAGCACTTCAGATAAATAAATATCTTGATATATAAATAAAACAAATATTTTTGAAGGGCTGAGATCAATTTTTTTTAGCCATACTGCTCAGCTCTAGTATCTATCCTAACTCACTTACATCAAAACTGTTTTCTACAGCAGCTACTGTATATTCAAAAACAGCAATAATAAGTCAATAAAAGAGTCACTCAGTGGCACAAAACTGACCGACTTTGCCTCTCTTTCTGTCACCTTTATCATTATCTCTGCGTCAGCTGTCATGAGTACACGCATACCCATATTCCAGCTCTCACAGCTGTCATATCCAAAACTATGAATATTTCAAAGCTCGGTGACATACTGGGTATTAAATCAAATAACAACCTTCACAAACACACACCATATGATTTGAGTTTAAAGAGTCCTCACTCAAAATTCACCCCTGAATCAGTCAAAATAAAACCCCTACTGCAGATGTGGGAGGACAAAATGTGGTTATGTGGACTTTGGTGAAAATTAACCATGAATGAATTGTGCCAGTTTTTTTGCTCACACTATCTGCTTTGATCTATTACTTTATAGACTAAATAAAGTCACTGGTTAAGCTGAATTGTTGATGGTTAGTGAATAAAATTGCTGGGAAGTGTCACTTTAGTCAATCCGCCTCACTGTCTTTGACTGGATGAGCAGTTTGCCGTTCTTTTATAACCAGTGAGGTCAAATTGAAATGTAGGCAAAAATAATCAGCCCTCTGAGAATGTAGTCAAGACCTTGAGAACTACAGTCATGCTTTGCTGGTCTAATAAGATTCAGATCACCTGATCTTCCCACTTGGTGTCTTCCTGTCCTCACAATCTCCCACTCGTTCTTTTACAAATTCATCCCTCCATCCTCTTCTTTCTTTCCTCTATTTGCAAGATTCTGTCACACGGTTACATCAGCCTACCCAAAAGGCCAGAAACAGAAGCAGAAAGGGAAAAAGAGAGAGCAACAGGCATATAGATAGACCCTGTGGAGATGGGAGGAGCCCGTGAATTAGACACACCTCCAAAATCATAAATTCCGTCCATTCATCAGCTCTCTGTAGAGCGCAAGTTAATGAATTCATCTTGATGGATCCCGAGCCTTCATCTGGCTCATTCTCTGTCCAACACGACAGTCCAGAGTAATTTCCATCAGCTCTACAAAAAGTGCAGCACCCAACAAAATGCCTTTTCGTTCCCTGATAATTGCCAATGCCGTCAAATTCTACAGAAACAGAATAATTCATTCCAAGGACGTAGGTTCTGTTTTAACATCGGTAGGGACATTTTAAAATCCACTAAACCAACTGCTCAATCCTTTCACTTAAACAGTGAAATTGCCTGTTACAGCAGATCAGTTTCTCTTGTTTAGAGTATTTCAGTATTTGCCGACCTCTTTTAATACACTGAATAAAAACATATAGCATTCTGGACGAGTTTATTTTGGGGGATAATGACCATTCAACTGTATATAATACCACTTATTATTTTGTTACTTACCAAATAAACAAATATATGGGCATGAAAAATTACAGTAATTTGAAATTATTTTATTATACAGATTAGCTTAAAGATTACAGTAACAATAATATTCCCATTACAACCTTGAAAACAATCTGCATACCTTAATACATTTTAAAATGCTCATTACTCAATCCTTAATTATACTCTGTATTAGCTTTTCAAGAGTACTATCTTTCTCTCCGTGCAATGGTGTGCTTGATGAATTAATTAAAAAAAATTTATTCATGTCTTGCAAAGAAAAAACATGGACTGCAAACACATTACCAACATAGGAGGAGCGTGTGTAAGGTTGGCCAAGGCTTAGCCTTCCCCTGGCCACAGACTTGAGACTAGCGTCAAATTTTCCTAATCAAACCACTGCCTGCTGCTGCTTCTGACTGCTTTTAGAGCAAAAACATACTTATAACTACTGGTCTAGGATCAGTTTTCTTCATAATAATAGCATATTGGCGAAACAGATTTGGCAAACGATCCAGTGCGAATCTGTGTTTGCGCTATAAAGAGCTTGTTTTGCAGTGTTGAGCAATGTAGCCAATCACAATGTATCTGTTGATTTCTTGAACGCAATGGCCAATCAGAGGTGTTTGAAGGGATAGTTCACCCAAAAATGAAATTTTGCTGTTAATTTACTCACCCTCAGGCTATCCAAGATGTAGGTGACTTTTTTTCTTTAGTAGAACACTAAAGAAGATTTTTAGTGATTCATATAATGGAAGTCAATGGGTGCCGCCACTTTGAGATTCAAAAAAACATATGCAGACAAAACAAAATTAATACCTGCAGCTCCTGATGATACATTGAGGTCTTAAGTGAAATGTTTGGTCTATGCAAGAAACTGAAAATTATTTGAAACATTTATACCTCTTACACACAGCGCTGGCAAATGGCATAAAATTCCACAATTGTCTAGTGTTACATCGAAATCGTCAGCCATTGTGATGACCTGTACTTTTAAACAGCTTTAGACATTCGTATTGCTGGTGAACACACAACTTCCCTCTCTGTAGTAAACAAACAGCGTCAGCTCATGTGAGGTCGCTCCCGCGCAGACGTCATTAAGTGACAAAAAGCTCACTCTCAGGACCGTTTGGCTGTGGATTAGAGGTAAAAATGTTGTAAATAATGTTCAATTTCTTGCATAGACCGATCGTTTCATTTTTTAAGGCCTCAATGTATCGTCAGGAGCCATGGGTATTACTTTTGTTTTGTCTGCATATGTTTTTTTTAATCTCAAAGTGACGGCACCCATTGACTTCCATTATATGAATCACAGAGGACCATTGTTTCAGCTAAAAATCTTATTTACTGTTCTACTGAAGAAAAAAAATTCAACTACATCTTGGATGGCCTGGGGTGAGTAAATTAACAGCAAATTTTCATTTTTGGGTGAACTATCCCTTTAAGTTAGCACTGAAGATTCTGATTCTGAGTCCTGCACACTCATAAATCCTCTCAAAATAACAAACAAAGTGTAGACATTGTGTAAATAAGCGATTCATTGTGCAGGCCGCTTCATTTATTATAACAGAATTTTTTGAGATCGCGATAAACCAAGACGAGTGACAGCTTTTTAGTGATTTTAAAACGAGAGCTCTTTGCGGGCTTTCTGCCATGGCAAATCCTGCATACAGTATGCTTGCTTTTCTGTTAAAATTAACAGTGGTTTGTGAGCATAGATGCTTTAATAACATAATTTATCGGGAGTGTTTATGCTGGTATGTGTAGGTTGTGCAGTGATAAGTAAATTGAAACTAAATGTATGTGTTTTTAAAGGGGAAGCTTCATCAAAGAAAAAGCATCATCTTACAAAAGATTCACATTAGGCATTCACACTGCAGACAGTCTTTAGCAAATAAACTCACCTAATTATTGAATAACTCATCTGCAACACACCACACTGCAGGTACCCGACAGCTCATCATCCTTGACCAACTCCCTTAGACGTATTCTGCCCATGGAAAGTCCTCTAGTTTCTTGCTCCAAACAACAAAATTCAGTCTAAATATCAGCATCCCAGAAAGCATCTGTCACCATGTCACTTGCCTGTAGACAAGGACTCCATTGCCATGACAACGTAACACCTAAAACAACCTTAAAAATGACAAGAATGAACAGCCTGACAGCTGAAATAATACATTTAGAAAATTTCACATATTTTATTTTTAAACCCCTCAAACAATGGCCCCACCTTCTTCTATAGTAAGTGGCTCTTTATAACTCAATTTTAATTTAGTTATTTTAATTATTTAATAATTTTTTATTTACATTTGTGAAAATATTTGTTTCTTTGTGTGTTTGGGAAAAGATTTCCAGTGCACTGGGTCTATAAGTTCATGCACTCACATCCACTTTTTCTTCATGTACAGAAAGAAAAAATATGTAGGGCAGGACCTGGTCTTTCCCATCAGGGACTGACTGGATCATGAAAAGTGGTTTCTATATAACAGATATTATGAAGAAAAACAAGCATCTTTAATGTATTTAAAGTCCCCAAGTAGTCAATAATTGTATCCCTTAAAACTCATCTTTGATCACCAAAATGACATATTTAAACGTTTTTTCCTGTGAAAAAATTTTTCTTCATGCCTTAAAATAGCTTGAATGTAACTCTACACCCTTGCCTCATTTAATATACATGGATCGATGAATATGCAAATGAGCCCCGCCTCCTCTCACTCACGCCAGTTCAGAGATCCACTCGGTCAACTTACTGAGGTAAACGCTGCACAATGGTATCGCTCTTTACAACATCAGACACATACAATTAATGTTAGCCTTATGCTTGACTATGTTATCAAACAGCTAATAATGTGTTGCTAATGTTACACAAACCATGTTCCCGTTCGCCATGTCAGAGTCAGACAGCTGCATTCTAACAATCAGTATCCTTAGCTTTAACAACTCAGAACGCCGGTGGAGAAAGGCATATAGGTCATCATAACATCGTAATATACATCATACACCCGCCATATTGCTAAATCTACACGATTTTTCATATCAACAGAAAAATATACTGGGATAACCTGGCTTTTCTCGAGACTCCCCTGCTAGTTCGCTGTTAATGATATGCTAAAGCCGGCAAGTTGACGTGATTGGTTACAAGGTAGTTTGTGACGTCACAGACACCAGCGATTTCGAACCGCGGGTTTGAGACTGTCTTTTTTTCACTGCAGTTTTTAGGAGAAAATACTCAGCAATGGTGTTGACATATGAATTTGCACATGGTTTGTCTTAAAGCATATTAAAAACACCACAAAGACATATAAACAACATTAAAAACTTGATTTTCACCACAGGGGGTCTTTAAATTAATTATTACAAAGGCAAACACCTTCTTTGGGATAATTTACAGTAATGAATTGTTAGCAATAAGACCATAAACATGCATTAAGACAGTAAATGGGATCAATTTTGATTTCATGTTGACATATAAAATTTAAAAAAAAAAAAAAAATTCCCCAAAAATGTATTCGCAGGGGCATATTTATTTCATGCAAACTATGGGGAACATATCAGATGCGATAAGTTGCAATAGTCTTTTCTTCCCTATTGTGAAGTGTATCCGAGTGAAACTGCTTCTCAAAGATGAAAAAAAATGTAGGACGGGACTTGATTTTGTCCATCAGGAATTGTTTGGATGGTTGTGGTTTGCTATTGCTGTGACCTCATGTGAGTGACAAGCTGTCCCGCCCTCGCGTAATTACTTACTTAAAATTTAGTAGGACAAACACAATAATGCAACATTTAAAGGTATTTTCCTCAATACCATTAACATATGTCGTAAATCATGTTAAAGCATCTGTTTGGGTTTGTGTGGCTGCAAGATTCTTAATGCGTCTCATGTAGTCACGTCTCTTCACTGCTTGCTCTCATTCTCTCTCTTTCATTATTTATTTCTCCTCCCAGCTTCACTTGGCAGTTATTTTGTCAGGCTGTGTGGGAGACAAAATAATTGCCTCTATATTTTCCAAATTGATTTTCTTGTGCAAGTTTAATACAGTTCTCACTGCAGAGTCTGCTGACAGCCATTGTGCAGTAGCCCTCGTTTTATGGCATTTACTGTACATACTTGCGATTATTTACAAAGGATAAGTCTCATTATAGCAGCCTGACTGGAAGAAAATTTTATTAACATCAGATGGCAAAAGAGATCATTCTGCTCTTGTGTTTGTTTACTGTCATTTAGCAAATAATTGACTAAGAGAACAGCCATGTTGTGAACGAGCTACGGAACTGTACATTTGTTACAGATACAGCTCTTAATATTAAAACCTTAAATGAAACATCACAAATAAAGTTTGGCAGATGCTATTTGCACCCTGGTGTAAACAGTAATCTATACTACTTGCATCCCACTTTTATTAAATTAACTAGCTCATTCTGTACGTTATGGGGCGAATTACAAATGGCAGTTTCGGGATTGCTACAGGAAGGGAAAGGCATTCGAAGGCCATTAGCGAAATGTACATACAACGGTCGTAAGGAAGTAATTGTGCGGTTTATGATCACATGATCCCTGACAGTTCATTTTGAAAAGTGAGGTCATTTTTTAACAGCAATCACCCACTTTTTTTAGTAGCCTTGAAAGTAATTTTCTTATTCATTTTCTCCATAAGGATTTTAATAAAAAAATCTTAAATAAAGAACATGAACCAAACCAACCAGCTCAGAGATGAGTCACAATATTACAATCTTTGATTTACAGTTAAAAAAAGAAAAAGAAAACAATTGGGAACAGACAAAGGTACAAGACTATTTTATGAAATAATTATAGTTCCATGAAGGATCGTGAATGATGGAATCAAATAAATTCGATGGCACAATTTAATGTTAATGCTTTATATTAATTGATTATACACAATAAAACCATATATATTTAGATGTAAATGCTATTTGTTAAGTTGAAATACTGCTAATTGAAGTCTATACCATAAATGAACAACCTTGAAACTAATGGAAGGTCAGGTCTCTTTTGAAGTTTCTATGGAATCATTAAAAAACGCTTTCTCTATTGAGAAAATAAATTTTTACTTCTGGTAACCCAACTGTTGAACACTATTGAAGATCTTGCCACAAATTTAAAAACCTCAATTGCCTTCATAGACCATTTAGCAGAAAACATTCTTTACATATGTGCCAAACATATTTTACTATACGTGACAAGAGATAAGTTGAAGTCAATTTTAACTAAAAACATAACAAGGCAATATCTAATAGCTTGAACCTGAATTTAGTTGCTATTTATCAAGATAATTAATTCTCATTTCAAGTCCTAAACTTTAAAGGATTAGTTCACTTTCAAATGAAAATCACCCCAAGCTTTACTCACCCTCAAGCCATCCTAGGTGTATATGACTTTCTTATTTCTGATGATCACAATCTGAGAAATATTATAAATATCCTGACGCATCCCAACTTTATAATGGCAGTAAGCATTACCAAATGAGTATGAGCTGAAGAAAGTGTCTCCATCCACATCTATCCATCATAAACATATTCCACACGGCTCCAGGGGTTAAAAAAGGCCTTCTGAAGTGAAACGATGCGTTTGTGTAAAAAAAAAAAAAAAAAAAAACATATTTAACAAGTTATGAAGTAAAATATCTAGCTTCCGCCAGACTGCCTTCCGTATTCAAGTTACGTAGAAAGTGCAAACTGGCGTCGCGTCAGTTACACTTTTCCGTAAGTTGAATAGGGAAGGCGTAGGGTGTAGCGTAAGCTTTCTGAACTGCAAAAGTTTTACACTTTCTTCGTACGTTGAATATGGAAGGTGGTCTGGCGGAAGCTATATATTTTACTTACATAACTTGTAAAAATATGGATATATTTTTTACACAAACGCTTCGCTTCAGAAGACCTTTATTAACCCCCCGGAGCCGTGTACATGTTTATGATGGATGGATGTGGATGGAGACACTTTCTTCAACTCATACTCGTTTGGTAACTCTTACTGCCATTATGAAGCTTGGATGCGTCAGAATATTTATTAATATTTCTCCGATTGTGTTCATCAAAAAAAAAAAAAAAGTCATATACACCTAGGATGGCTTGAGGGTGAGTAAAGCTTGGGGTCATTTTCATTTGAAAGTGAACTAATCCTTTAAAGTAAGGCACAGTCATGCGCACTTTCAAATGAAATTTGCCTATGCTTTGTTAACTAGACAACAGTCTCAGCCTCAGACGTCACACCCACGGACCGCTGGCTGAACGTCTGATGCATATGGCACACTTAACTGGAAACACCATCTGGTTGGTTGATTTCTACAGAATGTCCAGGAAACGTGTGTGTCACGTTCTTTAACGGTCAGCCTGGAAACAAATGCTGTGACGCCAAACTGTGAGAATGAGTGTTTATCAGGATCAACTAAACGCTGGATTTAAAAGCATGTGAAGTTCACGGCTCCATTGTTGCAGTAAACTTGCACAAAGTTCTTGAATGATAAATTATTAGATGCACACTGGTCTGTTATTGTAGGGACATCAGCGTTACATTTTCACGACCCTAAACATAACGCGGAACAAAGCGAACTGTGATTGGTTGCATTACATGTCATTCAAACGTCCTCTTGGACGGTCCTTGGCCAACGAAAGTTTCGATAGAGTCCAGACCTTCTGCTGTCAATCTGAAGGTCTGGCTACGCGAGACTAACTAGACAATAACTATGTTGGCGAATGATATACATTAGTAAAGTTTACCATCATGTAAGCCTTCAGGTTGATTTGTGTAGCCTAAAGAGTTTTTTCCCCAGTCACAGAAACCACAAACAGCTAAAATGGTTGATTCAACTAGCTTAAATGAGAAGTTTTAACCAGGGACACTAATTAAATATGCTCTCAAACGAAGACAAGAAAGGATCGTCGTGCATTAAAGATCACTACAGTATTCAAAATGTTGCATAATTTTACTTTGCGATCAAAATCATCACAGCTATTTGATAAATATTTGATATAGACTCAGCCAGCCTTAGCTGCAAATGTACTCATACATTGGTATTGTATCAGCAATAAGCCACCATGTGCTGTAGATACCGGCACCAGCCATTGAAAAACCAAATCGCCCATCACTACAAGAGAGCAACTAAAGCTGGATTTCCACTTTGAATTTTTCTGTTTTATCAGCCTGCTGAATGTTGATTAAACCAAAGAATCTGAGAGAAACCTCAGCCCCACACCGATGGCGGCCGAATATAGGCCCTGGCCCTGGAGAACCAAAAACCAGGACAGCCAGAGAAAAAGCTGGCTGAGAGAAGAGGGAAAATGAGGGGGAGAAAAAAAAAGACACAAATGAAAAAGAACAGCAGCCTTTTTATCCACTCGCCTGCCCACTCTCGTCCCTGCTCTTCCCACTTCATCCCTCCATCTCACAGGGGCGGTGCTCCCTGGGACCCGAGAGAATGAAGGTAAAAAAGGAGGTTGAAGGAAAAAAAGCCTGGAAAATTGTCTGTCGAACATCACACCTGTGTTGAGAACCGGCTCTGTCCTGTCAGGGGAAGGCAAAGGCCACTTACGGAGGAGAGAGAACAAGGTAGGAGAATGCATTAGAGAGGCTCATGCTCGCTCGCTGTCATTAATGAGGAGCCAAAATGACATGTCCATCCACACACACTCTGGCCTTCATCAACACACACACAACAATACCATCCCTGAATTTTAAGCCTGAGATACAAGGCTATAAATAATGGAGAATAGTGCTTTCGAAGTTGTACATGAATGCACAGACATGTGTGTGTGTGTGTGTGTGTGTGTGTGTGTGTAGGTGTAGATGCATATGCAGGAGCTAATGCTGGGGATTTCGAGATTTGTATCTTTTGAATCTGTTCACCAAAAAGATTCATTCTATTTTGTTAAGCGATTTGTTCAGTGACTCTTTCTATCAACTTCCTAATTTCACCAGTTGTTTGTGACAATGATTGTAGTATGAGTGACTATGACTAATATATATATATATATATATATATATATACATATAATAAAAAACAAAAAACATCTCTAAAAGAAGTAGGCTACTAAAACAAATCCTGCATTGCCAGCTGGTGTGTTAATGAGGAGAGAAAGTGAGGAGTGGTTAAAAAACAAGCCAGATGCAAGGTGCACAAACTGTCAAAGACAAATCATCTCTAAACCACTTAATCACACGATACAGTTTATCAAAACCACCCTTTAAAACAACAGCAGTAGCCTACCACAGCATAGCACAGCGAACTTATCAAACGGTAATACAATGCAATTTTGTACTATGAATGACTACCATATGTTCTCAGTGTTGTCTGATATTTACATAGTACTTTAAACTAATTCAAAGAACCACAGTGCATGTCCAAAAAAAAACATGGTAATCCCATGATACATTTGATGTTTCATGTATTGTTTTGATACTCTTCTGATTTACCAGGGGTCCATTCTTCGTACCTCGCTAAATACATCTGAGACGATTTGACAGATGCTAGATCTTCTAATCGTGATAACTGATCTCTGGCTAATTTGGTTCTTCAAACGAATTTGCGGATTGGATTAAAATATCTGGATTAAGATTACTGCGCATTCTCGTGTTCCCTGAAAAGGGCAGATGTATCGATACTCGAAACCACAATCAGCAATGCAGCGATTGGCTGGAGTCAAGACGGCAACGTAATGACATCATATATTTAAAAAAGACACCTGACAAAAAACTTGGCGAACTTCTAGACATTTATAAGGCAACAGCCAAGCGAATAAAATGACAGAAGAATGACATAAATGTTATAATAGATAAACAAAATGTGCAAAATGGTTTTTTTTTGTTTGTTTGTTTTTTTACAAAATTACCCAATTATTTAGGCTAGGCTATATTCACGATTTCTAGTATTTGTACAGACACTTTTTATTTCAATGTTGTAATTAGTAACTCATTTACCTTTGAAGCAGATTTGACAGCATTAATTAAAGTTTCTTAAGGGTCAAGATCAAGTTATCTGCATCTCCTGCGCTTCATCAAGCCACTCCCATAATTCAAATTAATGCACTCAGGGCATAGACTGTCTGTACATCATGTGTGTAAGATGAAATTAATCGGTAAATTATTAGGTAATTATTCCCTCACGAATGAATCTCTCAATGGATAAAACTGGCTGTGTCTATATTATGATATACTACACGACATTATAATATTATTTGCAAATTTATTTTTAAATCATTATTATTGTCCCTGGTTTACATTGGGGTACTCTTGTGGGAAAGTAGCAGTGGCTGGGATAAACTTTAAGCATCATCTCCGCTTAAAAAGATGCAATCTAATCCTGTTTACATGTAATAAGCCTGCTCCCGAGCAGGTTTAAGCTTACGGATCATGCCAAATCGTCATCAATCAAATCCAGCTAACTGAGTTAGCAACGTACAAAGAACGGGCCCCTGGAGAGTCATTCGGGAGTGGCACGTGCATGTGTTTAACACAGAAAAGACCTTCATCGCTCGTAAACGATAATATGTATTTCTATGGATTGTAGGTAAATATCCACTTAATCCGGTGCTATTTGTGTTCCCTAGGTTCGGAAAGTTTCCTGTTAATGTTTTACGGAATGAGAAACCGCCTCAAACGACTATTAGCAGGTCAGAGAGCTGTCGGAATGATTCGAACTGAATCATGATGAACCGATTCTAACCGTGTTTCTGTAGCGTTTGATCGTCATTAAAAAGAACAGACTCAAAAGAATTGTTCATTTGCGAATCGTGAATCTCTCGTTCTGATTCTAAACAGCTGACGGAATTCAGTAGAAACACGGTAATATCATGGTACTTTAAATGAATTCGTATACTTTTAACTTTACTTTGTTTCGTGATATCTTTTCTGGTTGAATATCCCTGATCGTACAGAGTCATTCACAGGATGCATGTGCTGAGATTTAACTTAAATTCTTCGACTCTAAAAAGGATGGATTTCTATGTTTGATTTCAAGTAAATATTCACTTCGCTCTTTCGATCTATTTTGTTTAGTCTATTGCGTTGTTTTATGGAATGAGAAACGTCTCCAAACGATTCACTGCGTGAATGAACTGTCTGAAAGAATCAAACTTAATGTCGAACCTATTCAGACAATGTTGCTATGACGTTTGGCCAATTTACACGAGTGAACCGACTCAAAAGAGTCATTCATTTATTATTTGGGCATCGCTCGTTCTGATTCTAAACTGCAAAGTGTTGGCAGGGAAAATAATGTTGTAGCGAGATAAACTGGTATCTTATATAGATTTTTGCTTTCGAAAAGTTTTTTTAAAAAAACAATCAATTATAATAGTTCATACTTTTCTCCAGACCCAAGCTCTCCTTCAGCCTGAGGGCCTTGGGCTTAAAACTGTGCATTAATTCAGTTGTTCAGTCACTGTCAGCAGATTCTCATTCGGTACAACTCGTTTGGTTCATTCAGTCACAAGTGCTGTCCTCGTTCGTTAAGCGCTGTCTTGAGTCATTCGGCCTCAAAAAAACACCAACTCGTTCAGTGTATGGGCATATTCATTCAGTACAGTATGTCCCACCAATGATGTGCTACTTACAGCCCATATCATATTGTGATATAGTCAGTCTCTGAAATGGGAAAAGGCCAAAGCAGGCATGTGCTTCACAAGGGAGAGAGTTTAATGAACAAGATATAGCGCATGGAAGTGAATGAGAATAGTTTGTTCAAGTAAAAAACACTACTAACACAAACTGTTTGAACACACTGAGAAACTGAGCATCTTTTCAAAATTATTGCAGAGATGTCAGTGATTATTGAGATGTGGGTTGTAGGTCAGCGCTCTGTTTAAAAGTTAATTTAGCCCTAGAAAGATTTCCCTCTAAGTGCCCACTTATACGGATTGTACAACTTTATGGCCAGATTTCTGTGAGACACATTCATCATTGTGGTCATTAAAGACAAGATTCCTTCCTTTTATCTCTCTGTGTATTTTTAATTTTCAATAAAGTTAGAACATTTTATGTATAGGCTAATAAAAGAAATAAGCTTTTCATTATGATGATGACGATCTAATGATCATGAATATATCGTTCAAAAGTTTGTGGTCAGTTAGATCAAAAGTGAGAGTCAAGACAATGTTACAAAATTATAAATTCTGTTCTTTTGAACTTTTTTCATCAAAGAAACCTGAAAATCATAGTTTCCACAAACATAAAAGAAATGTTTCTTGAGCAGCAAATCAGCATATTAGAATGATTTCTGAAGGAGCATGTGACATTGAAGACTGGAGTAATGATGCTGAAAATTCAACTTTACCATCACAGGAATAAATTACATTTGAAAATATATTAAAACTTTTTTTAAAAATTTTTTTAACAATATTACGGTTTTTACTGTATTTTTTTTTTTTTATCAAATAAATGCAGCCTTGTTAAGCATAAGAGACTTCATGGTAACACTTTACATTAAGGTTCCCTTTGTAAAGGGTTTATAAAGGTGTTTGTTAATGACTAATAACTTTAGAATAAATTTAAATTTACAAATGCATTATAAGTCGTTGATAAGCTGTTATAACTGCATGAATAAAAAGGGTGACTTTAACGTAATACCTGCCAAACAGTGAGCCATTTTTAACTCACGTGTTATAAATCCTTAATAAATGTATTTATTCACAAATATTTTACTAAGAACCAGATTTCTGGTTATTTCATGATGCAGCAAAAATATACTGTTATGGTGAGACTGAAGGATGATTTATTTGTGGTTTTCTCAATAATATCTCATGACTTATTTCACTTTTCTCACGGTTGCTCATCAGAATTTACTCTGTGCATTACCCATGATACTCGACTATGATGCAAAACGGCCATGATGCCTATTCAGAGGAATGTATAAAAACTGATTTCATGTTTGTTAAGATGAAATGATCAAACTTTATTTAAAAAAAAAAAAAAAAAAAAAAACCATACGAGCATAACCATAACTGATGAGATATTAATAAGGAAAAATTTAATTATATTAGTTACCTGTGAAACCTAATGAAGGGTGAACCATTTATTCATGCTTTATAAATATTAGTAACTTGTGAAAGTGAACCTTAATGTAAAGTGATGTCCTGTGAACCATTTATTCATGATTTATAAACGTTAGTACTTGTGAAAGTCAACCTTAATGTGAAGTGAATACCTGTGGACCATTTATTCATGATTTATAAATGTTATAAATAAATACATGATTCACGTGTCCCCAGTTTACATTAAGGTTCACTTTCACAGGTTACTAACATTTATAACTCATGAATAAATGGTTCAACCTTCATTAGGATTCACAGGTAACTAATAATAATAATAACTAATAAGTAATTACATTTTTCATTATTAATATCACATCAAGTTATGGTTGTGCTCGTATGTTTTTTTTTTTTTTCAAAATAAAGTTTGATAATTTCATCTTGAAAAACATTAAATCAGTTTTTATACATTCCTCTGAATAGGCATCATGACCTTTTTACAGAGTATCATGGGTAAATTCTGATGAGCAACAGTGAGAAAAGTGACATAAGTCATGAGATATTATTGAGAAAGCCACAAATAAATCATCCTTCAGTCTCACCATAACAGTATATTTTTGCTGCATCATGAAATAACCAGAAAATCTGGTTCTGAGTAAAATATGTGTGAATAAATACATTTATTACGCATTTATAACATGTGAGTTAAAAATGGCTCACTGTTTGGCAGGTATTATGTTAAAGTCACCCTTTTTATTCATGCAGTTATAACAGCTTATCAACGACTTATAATGCATTTGTAAATAAGTTATTAGTCATTAACAAACACCTTTATAAACCCTTTACAAAGGGAACCTTAATGTAAAATGTTACCGACTTCTTTCAAAAACATTAACAGGCCCCAAAACTTTTGAACGGTAGTATATGATTATTTGACATTTAATTGTGGACCTCTAGGAAAGACATCATCAAGAAAGTTTTGTGTAATGAGTTTTATGTAAGTTCAAGAGACACGTTCAGTTGAGAGAATGAATCAATAGCAACATCTGTCTGTTGTCAAAATTCAGAGTAATTGTGGAAGGGTGGAATTACTTTTACTGCAAGATCTGCATGTGCTCTTTGACGTTTAATTATGTGTGTGCCAGAGTTTCCTGCACAGCGCTATGACAAAAGAAATTATGTTTTACCCAAATCGTGAGTTGGCAGTCTGAGTTGAATGTGATGGCATAAAAAAATGTTGTAGACAACATGTCTTTCTTCGCCGACTGCATGCACTGCATGCACTGTACCATTCGTGAACAGAGGACTCTTATGAGCTGATACGTTTAATGAGCATGAACTCAAATTGCTCCAATGGTAGAAAAAAAAATCCTTATTATGCCATGTACTGTAGTGGTCAAGGTGCATAATAATATTTTTTTTAAATATTTAATGCCAACATTAATTGTAATTATAAATAAACAAATGTTAAAAATAAAGTATGTAGTTAGGACTGATTGAAACAGGATTGCATGGGTTTCTGCACAAAAAGAATTCTTTAGGAAACACTGGCGTGTGTGCATGCTTTATTTGATTGACAGGTCTTTTCCACTTGGCTGACATGCATTGAGAAAGTGGAAATACCGGCAGGAGAGAGGGAACATCAGGGTTGGCGTCTCGAACACACATTCGCACACAGAAAAAAGATTGAGGGAGAGGAAGGGG
The DNA here is from genome assembly GCF_019924925.1 of Ctenopharyngodon idella. Taxonomy (NCBI): domain Eukaryota; kingdom Metazoa; phylum Chordata; class Actinopteri; order Cypriniformes; family Xenocyprididae; genus Ctenopharyngodon; species Ctenopharyngodon idella. Next base: position 28,878,207 of record NC_067225.1, on the reverse strand, counting down.
AGGCATTCATGGCCGTCTATGATTTGTCCGTAGCTTTTGAGAGGAAGTAAACATGGATCAGGCTGTCAAACAGACAGGAGGCCATAGAGTGGGAAAAGAGAGCATGTCAGGTTCCAGTGATGTGGGCAGCTCTTCCTTCCTGTGAAAAGTAGAGCAGAGCTCATCCAATCTTGGTGTGCCTCATTCTCTCACACGTTATCATTTTTTTTTTCCCCGCTGAACTCTAAGTGATGGTTCCGTAGCTCGGAGAAATTAGTCACCTCCACAGATGCAGAGGCGCTGCAGATAAGCCATTGTCTTCTCTCTCCTTACATAGTAATTCTTGACACTGTCTCAAAATGTTGCTTTGGAATCCAACCCACCACAATGCCTTGTGGAAAAGAAGAATCGAAAGTATGTGGGACTGTGCTTAAAATGGCTCTAGAAGCAAACCCGGAGAATGGTTGAAAAGTGACTGTGACATAAATATTCAAGATGTCCAACCATATGTGCCTAATGGGCCTAATTTGCAAATAGCAGCATTTTTGGTTGCCTGCTGATCTATCAATGAGTGTCCAAAGTTAAGAATTCAAACATTTTTGCGCTTTAGAAAGGAAAGAGCATGTGATAAACGAAGGAAATAGATTTTTACACAAGAAAATGCCTGGTGTATGAGTATTGCAAAACTCGCCACTATGATTCTAAGATATTGTAGGTGGTTGCTAAGTCAAAAGAGCCCAGTCTCGTAATATTATTTCTAGTATAGATATGACTTTTGTACCTCTTTTATCGAAACCTTTACCAGTTTTTTTTCCTCCACCAGGTCAATATTAGTCTGGAACAGTGAGTAATATTACACCTCTTCTCAATTAGCTCAATTATTCACTGTCAGAAAAAAACCTTTAGCTTGTCAGGCTGAGACAGGGACAACTGTACAACGTAGATATGGTACAAAGATAAGGTAAATGTTCATAGCAGTACCTCAAGGGTACATATTACTAATCTGAAGTAATATGTACCCTTAAGGTACTGCTATGAACATTTTAAGGGGAAATAAGGGTGTTTTCTAACTAAAAATGGAAAACTTTTCATGCATTTTGGCCATTCGTTTACACAACAATGGTGTTTTGGTGGCCTGAAAATGCAAACTTTTGAAAACGGGTTTCAAAGTGCAAGTTTTTGAAAACAATACCATTATTTTCTCTGTGAAAAAATACTTCAAAAAAGTGAATTTGTGAAAACAGTGACATCATGTGCATGTGTATTGTATGTTCAGTCAATAGGCACGTAGTTTTTCTTTACAAAGTGACATCGCCATCTACTGGCCTGGCATAAATAATACATAGTTTTTAGTAGTTTTCGCAGATCTGTGTGAACGGGGATCATTTTGACAACGTTGTCGTTTGTATATGAAAAACGCAAAGAAAAAACTTTTTCGTTTTTCAAGATGTCCCTTTGAGGGTACTGCCCCTGTGACTACAATTTGTTTATTATTATTATTTGTTTTTTGGGGGGAGAGTGTTTGTTGGACTGGTTGATGCTGTTCTGTAAGTTTCTTGGCTCCAAAGAAAATCAAAATCAATGAGATAAATGTGTAAAATGAATACTTTCAGCTTAAAAATATGCAAAATTCCAGCAAGCTTATTTCCAGAAAATCTCATTTGTAAAAATATCTACCAAAGACATTTAAATTAGATAAGTAAAGGGCACAAAATGTCTTTCCATTATCTTGAATTCTTGTAGTATGATATGACAGATATGAAGGGGACACTGTCAGAATGTTTTAAAAGTCATATGCAGAAATGGCCACAAAAATAGTTCTCAAATCACCATGAATTTTATGTATGCGTCCAGACTTTGCTTATGTTTCCAACAGTAATACCCCAATATATCGGCTAATATGGTAATTCACCAATAGATGGCGACCAGCGATGTCTTTTTGAGTATTTTGAAGTTTTGTTATTGTCATTAAATGGTTTACTGTTATGGAATCTTTTCTTAAAAACAACAGGAAAAATTATGTAAAAATGTACATTACAATATTGTCAACTATGGGCCTGGCATGGAAAGGTTTTTGCATTGTGGAATTGACTAAGATATTTCTTAAAATATATCACATACATGTTAACTAAGTCATAATTTATTTGCAGCTGAACATCAGTAAACAATATTTGCATATCTACAGATCTAAAAGAAATCACAGCAAACAAAAGTTTCTCAGGCAAACACAAAAGTTTTATGAGAGAATGCAAAAGCATTAAAATATAATTTTCCTTCCGTCTCATTTTTTTGCCCTTTCCCAAGTCCATTTTGGGGCTTTGTAAGAAATAATGTTTAAGCATCAAAAAAAAGAATGATTATTTATCCTCCATTTTGTTGAAAAGACACAAACCAACTTTGACTTGATTTGCTAGTCTTGATTTTTATTACGCTGTAGACGAATAAACCAATGATTGATGAGTTTTAATAATGTCCTGACATGTTGAAACTATTTAACGATTGTGTTCCAAAGCATGTTTGTTTAATTTCAGGGCTCAATCAAAAAAATTAAATCTCAGCACAGTGTTAGACTCCCATGATGGTCATAAGAACACTTAAAACAAGCACATATTGTGTTTGACTGCTAAAACTGACAGGCTCGATTGGACCGTGAAGGATTTGACTTCCCTCCCCCACAAAATGTGCCAGCGATACGGAATCTTTATGCTATCGCTTGTTAGGTTTTCAAACGGCTCCATTCCAACTAACGAATTGCTTCGATCTTCACATCTAGTTTTATCTCTACATAGCATATTCACATATACATATGAGAGAAAACGACTTGATCAAAAGGCCATGTGCCCAAAGCTGCCCTTGAGCCAAGTCCAACTCGTGGGTGGGGTTTGAGGTGGGGGGAGAGATAACAAAAGTGAATATTCCGATATCTGTTTCATATTCTTTGTCATAGATCAAGGCCAAGACAAGGCGGCGTGGAATGAATTTATGATCAGAGACCTCCTTTGAAGTTCTCGCTGTTCTTTCAAAGAATTGTCTGACGATGAGTAACTTGAAGACTTTCTATGTTAGGTCAGAAGAAAGTGCCCTAGCAGGTGGTGGAAAAGGGAGAGAAAAAGAGAGTGAAATCTTTCCTCTGTCGATCTTTCGATCTCTGCTCTGCAAGCTTATTTATTAGACATGAGAGGGTCAAAAACTGCCAGGGGCGCCCATTTCAATCTGTCAACTCTTCACTGCTGCAGTTTACACCCGGGGACTCCCGCCCCCAGCCCTGCCTGAGAAGCGCAAAATGTGCGGAAACCTTTCACATAATTGTGTGCTTTATTGTCTCGTATTCCCCTAATTACAATCAGAGAGGGGTCGTTTCTGCCCCGACACAGAAATAACAAGCATCAGAGAAAAATAACAACCGATTGCCGTAGCCTATAATTGCGATTTTCAGCCCCAAATTGCAGCCTAATGATTACAGGCGTGGGGCGGACCTGGCAGAGGTTGCTGGGGTGCACAAATGCTGCTTGAGCGTGAGAGAGAGAGAGAAAGAGAGATAGAAAGGGAGATGACGTAAAAAGTGCAGAGTGAAGGAACAGAAAAAAAAGGAAACGCAGTCTCTTCAACTATAGGCTGATTTCATTGTATAGATTTTTTCTTTTTGAAACATTTCCATCATTATCATTTCCATCAATTGTGGCATTAATAAAGTTTTTTGTGATAGATAGATAGATAGATAGATAGATAGAAACAGATAGATAGATAGATAGATAGATAGAGAAAAACAGATAGATAGATAGATAGATAGATAGATAGATAGATAGATAGATAGATAGATAGATAGATCCACCGCTGTCGTTTACAGAATTAATGGTGATTTGTATATGACATTCATAAGAAATGGCAAAAATGACAGAATTCCCCTGTGATTCATGTGTATACACTGTTGGACACTGTTAGCAAACTTATTGGAGAGCTTGAAGAGTGTTTTGAGGAAATTAATTTTCCACAGGGCAAAAGTGCCCATAGTTGAAGAAACACCCAATTACATCTTCTTCTGTTCCGTCAGAGAGCGCAAGAGCAACACCCGCTTTATCTGAAAACGCAAAGCCAAACCGAACGTTCAGAGCTGTGTTGAGAACTGACAGTAAAGGCCTCAGGACGTTCTGCGGCATTGGAGATAATGGAGATTTGGGGAAACAGAAAGAAGAAGGAATAAGGGCTGCCAAACGCCGACACGCTACAACAAGCGTGGCATGGGTGTGCGGCAGGAGCGGGAACCCACAGAAGGGGAGGGCAAGTGGGACGACTCCAGCTTAGATGGCAGCCTCTGAGGCCGGTTCCAGCACTGCTACAATTATGCTGTCAGGAACGTGGGCGGTACATCCGTGACTTGTAATGGTGGAGCACAACTCTACAGCGTATGGTCTCCATTTGCAAACACCTCATGTCTTAATTATATGTTGTGCTCATTGTAAACAAATGAGATAATCAGGACAAATATGTCCTGTTTAATTGCACACAATGAATGAAGCAGTAAATTAGTTGTCTGTAAACTGAATATTTGTAGGAATTTCTACAGGTATTTTAAGGACACAATCCTCATACAACCCAAATGTTCTTGTCAGGGACTGATCCTAATGGTTGCTATGCTTAACTCCTCAGGCAAAAATTTGACAATTGAGGTGGAAAGTATAACAAAAATCATGGTGAGTAATTTTAAATGAAGGCAATAGTATAGTATTACAAAGCATTACAGGAGAAGCAGTCAGGCAGGAGAAGTCGGCAGCAGCCTTTAAGTGTATTTGTTTTTTGTCTCTTGTTTTTAGTGTAGTTATTGCTAGCAAACACTTGATTTGTTTACTGTGTTAACATCTGCTGAAGTCGCTTTTGTTCCCGTGCCATGTCACGTGGGTTTTCCGTTTTGGTGTGCTAGCCAGTGTTGCCAAGTCTGCAGTTTTCCCCTGGAATTGGGCTACTAGTTGTTTAATTTATGTAGCTGATGTGGGATATCTTAAAGTCACTGATTAGCATATTCTGTCATGATAATCTATAAATCGATCATGTGGGAACTGTTGTAAGATGCCTACAGAGCCAGAGAATATATGCTGCATGAAGATAGAACAGGTATAGTTTAATTACAGTTATGACTTATCTTGCTTTTATGACATGCTATTGCATATGTGTTACAACATGGCCTCACCCCTTTGTTGCGTGTTTTCGGGGGCAGGGTTTTTGTAAATTTTAGGGTTAGCGATGTCACCAATCCGAGAAGAAGCTCATTGTAGTCCCTACCAGCCGTTTGTTGTAGTCCTTAAACTGAGAATTCTTTAAAAAAAAAAATATCTCCCTTTGCTTTGAACTTTGAGCGTCGTAACTTTGCGGATGTTGTTTATGCTCAAACAGCAAGATTACACACTAACTTAAGTTAAAAAAGTGAAATCTTAATCAACCACCCCTTTAATAACCAAAACCTGTTCTCACCCTGGCTTTGAGAATAATAATAAGCCAGTAAGTCAAACTGCTGTTAGACCCAGTGACTAAAACAAAGTGGCTGTACAAAAAAATGTCATTTATATCTAAATTCCAACTGCATCTCAATTTGTCCGTCCGTGCTTTCCAAACATGTAAATGAAAGTAAACTAATGAGCGCTCGATCTGAAATCAGGTAGGCATGGGAAAATTGAAAAAGTCACGCTAAGCTGATCATCAAAATTTCAGCCTGGGATGATATTTTTCTGCACAGCCCTGCTATATTGAGAGAGCTTATGGTAATATGGTTTGCTTTGAGAGTGGCATATTGAAAATAAGTCCGGTGGGATCGAAAAGAGAGTGTGGAGAGAGAAATCTGGCCCTGAGCAATTTCACTGTGTTTACACAGCGCCTCACAACAAGACTGCCACATAAACTCAGCCTGATGGAGCCCAGGGCAACCAGTGGACATACAGCGACCGGCTCACGGACTATAAGAATTACATTCAAACTCAAGCAACACACAGATGTTATTGCAGTAAAACACAACTACCGTAGCATATATACACAATTACTTTTGGTGTGTTTGCAAGTAGGAATAAAAACAAGAGGTACAGATATAAATATGTAGATACATAGGAAAGTAAAATTACAAATGAGATCTCTTTATGAGATCAGAGCAGTGAGATTAAATGGATACTTATCCCCTGAGAAAAAGACTCCAGTAATCTTACGTGTCTCTTTTAGAGTTTCAGGGAAAATAAAAAAATTGGAGTGTCTCTTTCAGGGATGCAAACTAGTAAGGGGAAAAAAAGGTGAGAACATTGCGTGGGGCGGGGGCATGCTCCGCACAGATTTGTTTTAAAGATATTTGCTTTACATGCTCCTTTGTAGTTACTTTAAGGGATTTTTATTACCTTATATGTCCAAAACTGTAATTTTTCATGAAAAAAACAACATATTGTTGCAACATTTTACCAAAATCAAGATTGAATACATTTGGTCAAAATCTCATGTTATAAAAGATGAAGTGCTATGCAGGCTATTTAAGACAATATTGGCTGATTAGATGGCAATACTGAGCTGAACTGCAACCTGTTTGCCCTTTCTCTCTTCACTGGTCCCACATCTCAGACATCACATACATAAAATACCCTTTATTGTCAGTTTTAAAAGTAAAGAGTAAAGTAAGCACTGTACAGTACTTACTGAAACAACCCCCACCCCCCTTATAAAAACACGTTCTCACTGGATCTATGCAAATCCCATAGGGGACTTATATTGATCTCAAAAAGGTGAGTTGTTACTGAAAGGTGAGGAGTTTGCATCTATGCTCTTTACACTAAGTGCAAATAGCATCCCTTGTTGGCAAATGCTATTTACACTAGCTCCGTCCACCAATGTCTGGTTGAGCCACTCAAGTTTTAAAAAGATCCATGGAATTCAATGTCTTCAGTGGCGCAGCAATAGCAAGTAAGGCTTGCAAACCTGGCTTTTAACGCAATCAAGGGGGTTCGAATCTGCCGTTTGCCAAGCTCGCGTTTATTTTCAATAAAAATGAAACTAATGTTCTAAAAGTGGAAATAAACTGCAAACGAGTGTTTAATAATATTAAAAGTGTTTATTATTTATTGTTTGTTTATTGGGTAGGGTTAGGGGAAGGTGTAGGGAGGGTTTTTATTCTCCCAATAAGGGTGAATAATCATATTTTAATAAATATGATCATTTACACTCTATGATATTACTTCTTCCTGTTAATGTACAAAAATACTGAGGTGCAAATAGTATCTGCCAATATAAAGTATAGATAGCATCTAATTACTATTTACTCTTATTGCAAAGAACTGATACTTTTACATGGTGTAAATAGAATCTGTCGCTATTTTCACCTAAATAGCATCTATCACTAAGAAAATATGCTATTTTCACTTAGTGTAAATAGTTGCTGCCATAAAAAAAAGTCAAACTGCTCAGATTTTTGCAAAAAAAAAAAAAATTTCAATGTATTCTCAAATATTTCTCATCAAAATCAACAAAAATAATCTGATCAATGTCACTGATCAATGAAAAAAGAACATCTGAACAGTAAAATCTGAGATCTTTTTATATCTATAATGTTTCTACAAGAAAATTATATTAAATGGAGAGCAAATGGAGACCTGCTTTACCTACTACTCCAGCCTACTTTTCTGAAATTACTCCAGTAATCTCACTATATATATATATATATACACACACACACACACACACACACCTATATATATACACACACACACTGTAGATATGATATATAAGAAATTTATTCAGCAAAGATGCATTGTATCATTCAAAAGTGACAGTAAAGGCATTTGCAATGTTTCAAATATTCATTTCAAATTCATTTGCATATTTATTTAAAATAAATGCTATTATTTTGAACTTTCTATTCATCAAATAATCCTGAAAAAATATTAAAGTTTCCTCAAAATATTAAGCAGCACAACTGTTTTCAACATTGATAATAATAAGAAATATTTCTTGAGCACCAAATTAGCATATCAGAATGATTTCTGAAGGACCATGTGACCTTTTAAAATATATAAAAATGGGGGGGGGGGGGGTACATATTTTACAATATCACTTTTTTAATGTATTTTTGGTCAAATAAATGCAGCCATGGTGAGCATAAGAGACTTCTTTCAAAAAAAATCTTGCCAATCCAAACTTTAGTTTTATCACCTTTTTTGTCTTTCACCTTTTTAAGAAAAAAAAGTTGATACTTGAATGAAACATAACTGAGATCTCATGAGCTATGAAAAAGCAACCGTTGAGCAATAACATTTTCCTTTGGGGACATAAGGAGGTAGAGAGAGATAGAGAAGAAAAAATGAGAGCAATCGAGACCCGGTGGCCAGAGAGAAAGAATGAGACTGAGAGAGATGCATTTCCTGTTTTAATCTCAAAGGAACACACCGTGCAGGATGTGGGGATGTTCTCGCTCCGGTGGGAGGCGGGATGGCACACTGACGACTCCAAGGCAACCAATTTGTTTGTTTATTGTCTTGGTGTTTTGTCGCGGTCACAGTTCATTGCAGTCTGCCTCCACTCCAGCACGCTCTTTTAAATGGCATCTATAAAACATGCGGCCTCTGTCGCCTGTCTTCCTCATCCCTCTCTCATGCACTGTCGTTTTTGTATCCCCCTTTCTTTCTCTGTCCCTTTATCCCTTCCCTCTCCTTCCCTCCTTCTGTTTCTTTCAGCATCTCGTTCTTTCTCTCTCTCTTTGTCTCTCACTCCTCACATCAGTCAAGCATTATGTGGTGGCACAGAAGCTTCCAGGATGCCCACTCACATTCTCTGCGCTCACAAAGCCGCCCTGCTCTCTGCTAAATCCAATCACACATGGAGCTGCATTCAAGAAAGAGCACGTCGGCGCAGGGAATAATCACTTGCAAAATATCCGCAAGGTTACGCTGTTGCATAATCAAGGTTATGTGATTTTTAGAGTAATGATTCCCAACTAGCTGCTTATGTGATGTACAACTAAATTCAGTTTAATGGATTTTCCCTCTAAAAACAATTTAAAGGTGAAGTAACTTCTGCAACACTAGAGTCTCCAAACAGAATTGCAAAACAATGACTGTTTTCAAGTAGGTTTCCAGATCATTCCACCTGTTTGTTATTGGTCGCACACAAAGAGCGTCCCGCCCCCAAACTCACATCATTGGATGAGTTTGTTGCTATGTACAGTGCTGGGGAAAGTTACTTTCAAATGAAATGCGTAACAATATTGTGTTACTCCCTAAAAAAGTAACTAATTGCGTTACTTACTTATGAAAAGTAATATGTTGTGTTACTTTTGCGTTACTTTTTCTCATCTGGGCTGGGCTGTTTCTTTGTTTGTTTTTATAACAACAAAAATGTTCTATTTTTGGTAAATGTAAAGGCCCTTTCACACCAAAAGTCAAATGAATAAGCCTCAGGCTGAAGGAAATGCAAATTTACTCCTGTACAGTAGAGGGCGCAGCTCAAACTTTTCAGCTGTGCTGCCATTCTGAAATACAGAAGAATAAGATGCAGGAGAAGTAAATGAGTAAATGTATGCTCATATTTAGTCTAGAACTAGTCTAGAATAACCATCATGTTTACACTGTGAACACAACACCTCTGCACTTACTCCCGATATCTCTTAACATGGGCACAAGAGAGCTGTCAGTCAATAAATGCGAAAACAAAGTAACTTGTGGTACTTATTTGAAAAAGTAACTCAGATATTTTGTTGTAAATTTAAAAGTAATGCGTTACTTTACTAGTTACTTGAAAAAAGTAATCTGATTACGTAATTCGAGTTACTTGTAATGCGTTACCCCCAACACTGGCTATGTATGATGAGATGGTGTCATACATTTCAGGGGATTTAACCTATGAATGGTCAGTGCTGGGTAGATTACTTGCAAATTGTAGTCTGTTACAAATTACATGACAAAAATTGTGGTTAGTAACGTAATCTGTTACATTATACATTTAATGTAATATAATCGGATTACTTTTAGATTACTTTTGACCTAACTTGTTTGTCCCATTAATTTAAATAGGATAATATTGTACCATATTGATATAAAAATACAAAGAGAAAGAAAATGTATTTCATTCTTTATCAACAACATGAAGTGCATTAAATATTACATTACGTTACAGTTTCCCAGACTGGGGGGGGGGATTGTGAGTTTAATGAAAAGCTAATACTTAAATAAATCATTTTAAAATAATAAAAATGTGTTTGAAAGAAAAAATAGTAAAAATTATAATAAAAATGTGTTTGAAAGAAAATATAATTTAAAAAAATTATAATAAAAAAATGTGTTTGAAATGTCTGTGTGTGCAATTTCACAACACTTTCTGAAAGTATATATGCGATAGGCTTTTTTTAGAATGGAAAATTTAAACTATGAAAAAGAATTAGGGAGAATCAACAAATTATGAATGATTTACTACCATTTTACTACAAATTGTAATCAATAAAAAAGTAACTGTAGTCTGATTACAAGTATTTTAAGTGCTTAATATTTGGAATCTGATTACGTAATCCAGATTACATGTAATCAATTACTAACCAGCACTGTGAATGGATTACTTACACTGTAGCTGTCTCAACATATTAAGATGGCATGGAAGAAAACATTTTAATGTTGAAAAATCACCTTTAATTTCATAATGAAATGAAATGAAGCGAAAGAAGCACTATTACAATCAGTTTTTCTAGCCAAAGTTAGTGTTTATTGCTAAAGGTTTAAATTGAACATTTAATCCTGTGAAATTCATTCAATGCATTTGCAGTTACATTTATTTAAATCGGGGTTAGGTTAGGATTAATGTTTCCACAGATTTGCCCTAAAATCCACACAGAAAATGCAAAAACAAAAAAATCCTACTGATACCATTTGGGCCTGGTCATTTACAGATTTTGTGAGGCGGAATGTAATTACTGTCGAAGCTCATCAAGTATGAAATATTGCCTATAAGCCTAACACAGGGGTTTACATACTTGCCAAAGGGGCCACGAGGGCATCCTATAGCAGACTGTGGAAAATATGAGAAGAAATTCAAAGTTAACACAGTGTTTTTGCTGGATTTGATACTGTTTCATTTTGTTAGACTATGTCTAAAGTACACAACCTTGAGATTAATCACAATGATTTTCTATAGACAGCAATAGATATGGTTTATACATCTAACATAACATTACAATAGTGGGTGAGAAAAAATAATTAATTTTGGAAACATTATCATGATGTCTTTAGAATAATAATATGCTTTTTATCACTTTAATGGCAAATTAAACATTAGAGTATGATTAGGTTAATCTATTGCCAGCCATATTCATTTTGTTTCAGTTGTCTTCAAAATGTAATAATTATTAAATATAATAAATAGTTGGAGTAATGGAGTATCATGTTCAGCATCATTACTCCAGTCTTCAGTGTCACATGATCCTTCAGAAATCATTCTAATATGCTGATTTGCTGCTCAAGAAACATTTCTTATTATTATCAGTGTCCAAAACAGTGATGTTTAATATGTTTGTGGAAACCATGGCACATTTTTTCAGAATCCTTTAATTTATATAACTCATTAATTTATATAACAGCCATCATTGGGACCAGCATCTTCTTCTCTGTGCTGTCACTTGACTATTTGTTGTTATTTTGTAGAGGCTTTGTCATTGTTCTTGCACACACAGTGAGATAAGCCACGGCTCCTATGAGCCATCACAGCTTTCTCAATTGGCTACGCAACTGAGCTTTGGACACATTACGTCGAGTGTGACATCCATCTCAATGTGTGCTGTAGCTGCTATATTTGCAGATTCAATGCTCTGCAGTGGCTCTGAATTGGTAATTCAGGCATGCTGTTTTGAGACTGCTTTAGTACTTTTAATTACAAACCCAAAGATTAGGATTCGATGGAGGAAAAATCCCCATCGCTGCTTCATTATCCATGCTAGCTCTGCATGAATGTAAAAACCAGGTGGATGCTTTAAAATGAATGAAAACACACTAAGTGAAGACGGTAAACGGGAAGACTGGGGCTAGTTGTTATGGGCATGTTGTCATCCCAGCTAACAAGGACTGTTCTCAGAACCTCGGAGAACGTTCTGGCAAGATTTTCTCAAAGTTATGTACAAACTTTCTTGTAGCAATGTTAACAGAATGTTCTTTCAAAGTTATCTGGTCTGGTAATGTTCTGCCTAACCAATTATGCCCTTTTTCACAAGATGTAATATAAGTCTCTGGTGTCCCCAAAATGTGCCTGTGAAGATTCAGCTCAAAATACCCCACATATCATTTATTATAGCTTGTCAAATTTGCCCCTATTTGGGTGTGAGTAAAAACACAGTTTTTGTGTGTGTCCCTTTCAATACAAATGAGCTGCTGCTCCCGGCCCCCTTTCCAGAAGAGGGCGGAGCTTTAACAGCTCGCGCTTCGGTTACTCAACAACAACAAAGCTGGAGAATCTCACGCAGCCAAAATGATGATTGTCAGTAACAGTGTTCAGCTTACATTGTTCAAACCGGAGTCGGACACTGATGGAGAGACTCAGGAAGAAGTTACAACTTTTAAAATGCATCTGGACATTTCTGAATGGTTAGTGGATAAATTTATGTAGTTGCTGTGGAGTTGATTCAACTCATCGACTAGCATGTGCCATCATGTTAATCTTTTGTGCAAATCCAGCGTTGAATTGACCCTCGTTTGTGAAGCAATCTGGCATAAAATGACAGCATGGCAACAACACTCTACTACAACAACTCTTCCTTTTCTCTAAAGCAGCCCAACATGGCCTCACTCCCTTTGTTGCCTGTTGTTGCGATTATTTTGGTAATCGAGTAATCGTTGATTATTTTGTCGATTAATCTGACTATATTTTTTACGGTAATAAAAATAGTCCTAAGTGTCTTTAAAATGACTTAAAATACATATATAATAATGAGGGAATAACTGGTTTTAATAAAAGTATCGAAAGCAAATAATCATATGGTTTTATTGAACAACCCATCTCGTCGCACAAGATCTCATCACACCCTAGGTAACATATAAAACATTGTTTTTTAGACTGAAAAGCTCCTAGTTTCTGAGCCCTTGTTACAATGTGCCTGTGTTTCATCCGTTTCTTGCTAACAGAGACCAGACTGGCTGCATGATTTCAATTTGACACAGCAACGGTGTGATTGCACCGAGCGGAGCCTCATTTCTGAAGCAGGAAGACAATGGCAAATCCATCTCGCATCGGTTGCAGTTCCCTCTCACAAGCATGCAAAGCAATATCTCCAAATTACAGCCTCTAGAATTCGACAGGCTAAAGGCCGAGGACACGACTACAGCGCTCTGTTCCTCAGGAAACAAAACAGGCTGGACGGGCCTCTCGCACTTCTGCCTCGCCTCTGCAATAAATCACATGCCATCTCATGCATGTATAGTGATCTTAAACACCCCTCCCTCCGAATGAAATCTGCCCGAGTGATGATCTATGATCGCTTGGTGTGGCTAGAAATATAAGTTGGACTGTTATAGCAGATGCAGAAGAGGTTCTCAACTGGATTTGCTTCAGGACCATGATTTTACATTAGACATCAAGAGGAGAAGTAAGCAAAAATATCATTAAAATAAAATTAAAAATGTAATAATACTATCATGAGCATTAATTTTGCATATTGTTGGGCATATGAGACAGATTAAATCTCCAGAACTGGATAAAACCCATACCAAGATGCAATGGATGGAAATATTTATTTATTTATTTATTTATATGAATAATATACTAAATTATATTTATATATTATTTACCATCCCAGTAATATCACTATATATATATATATATATATATATATATAATTTCTATTATTATTATTATATATTTAGTAATTTGTTGTTTATATATTATAGATAAAATTAATATAATTAATAATAACATTAGAATAATAATATTATTTATTAATATAATCAATAAATTCTCTCTCTCTCTCTTTCTCTCTCTCTCTCTCTCTCTATATATATATATATACACACACACATACACCACATAATATATTACTTTTTATTTTTATTATTATTATATTTAGTAATTTGGTATATATATATATATATATATATTCCAAATAATATGCATATTATTAATTTATTAATAATATATAGCATTTGTTAATGTTAATATAACAATGTTAATATATATTTACTATAGAGTGCTATTTTTACCAAAAAGTATTTGCAAAATATTATTATTATATTATTAACTATATTATATTTATTTTATATTATTATTATTAATATTATTATATTTAGTAATATCATTTGGATTATTTTATATAATTAAATAATAATTAAAAATATATATAATAAATATAATTCATATATGTTATAATTTGCATTTAGAATTGCATTTAGACATGCAAGCAATTCTGGGTTGCGAACCACCACTTGAGAACCACTGATGTAGGAAACAAAAAGGCCGCTAGACACCACCTGCTTACCAGAAGCTTCTATTCCTGAAATCATTGTGCAACAGCAGAAGTGATTCATGCACCTGCTTCTTACACATACGTATACTTGCAGAGGAAAACTAAATGTGATAAAGAAATGCTTCATGTGTAGTTCACAAATCCATTAGTCTTGTTCTAATGTTCCTGACCTTAAAAGCAAATGTTAAGTCCTGTATAATTGCTAGCGCAAATGTCTGTAAAAAAGTATCTTGTCATCCTATTACTGCTAACGATTGCCGCATTGACCTGCCTTTAAGAGGAAGTCTGAGAGCTCCTCCTACGTGCTAGACCACCATCTATCTATATCTCACCGATCAGAAGGTCACACGCTCTCAAATGGATAGTACCTGAGCTTGACCACGGCTACAAATGAGAAATATCTGTTCAAATCTGACTGGCCTTTACTATCTTGTCAGATGAAAAGCACTCTTCATTAAAATGCTGTCATTTTCAATGTAGGATATCAAGTTCATTAGGGGAAAAAAACATTGTTTTTTTGTAAGAGGAAGGAGAAATGCAAGGGATTATTTTAATCTTGTCAAGAGCAATATTCTGAAACATATGAAAGCATACTTTTGCTGCAACCTCTAGCTAAGGAATGGTTTGCCTAAAGATAACATTTCTGTCATCATCATCAAACCAAGAATGACACATTTGCATGAATGAAGGAGTGAATGAGATTTTAAAAAGATTTTCAGTGAATAATAGCTTGCATTTTGGTATTTTCCTCATTATATGGCTTCAGAAGATGTCAAATCTAGCCATAAGTCACATGAATTATTTTATGGTACTTTTATGGTCACTTTTGTTGCACTGTAAATTAAAAAAAATATATTGGTAACACTTTATTTTACAGTGTCATTTTTACATATGTTACATGTAGTTACTGTAGTAATAACTATCAATTATGCATAATTACATGCAACTAACCCTAAACCAAACCCTAATCCTAACCCTAGAGTAAGTACATGTAGTAGTTACTTAATATTACTCAGTGCTTAAATGTACAATTACAGTGTAACAAAGACACCTTAAAATAAAGCGTAACCAAAATATTATTGGAGAAAACATTTCAGCCTTTCAGTGTCAAAATGTCATGTTCAATTCAATGTGTTGCTGTTTCTTTGTAATTATTTGTGAAATTTACTAGCATGGAAGTAAATGCATGGAAATAAGCAGCCAGGACATTCTGCAAAAGATCTTCTTTTGAGCTCATACTGGTTTTCAATTACATGATTATAGAAGCTTGTTTCCGCCACTGAATAAAAAATAAAAAGGGTAACTGTGACTTTTTATCTCACAATTCTGAGAAAAAAGTCAGAATTGCGTGATATAACTCGCAATCGCAAGAAAAAAAGTCAGAATTGCAAGAAAAAAGTCAGAAATGCAAGATATAAACTTGCAATTGCAAGATGTAAACTCGTAATTGTGAGAAAAACAGTTACAATTATCTTTTTTTGTTGTTTATTCTGTGGCAGAAACAAGCTTCCATACATGATGGTAAGTAAATAATTAATTAAAAAAAAAACGTATTTGAATTTCAGAATTTGTATTTATGGGTAAATTATTCCTTTTATAGGAAAAGTACAACAAGTAACAAATTCTCTCAGTGGTGCTGCAGAAAATGATCTGAAATGCCAATATGTGGGTGAAAGCGAGCGTCTGTTTCTGTAATGCACTGTGATCTGTCATCAGACTGTCAAATGATGCTCTGAGATGTGAGACAGATTGCGATGCTGTGACCTTTGTTTGCGTGACCCGGAGAGCATAACCAATTTAAGTTGCCCAGCAGACACATTGACTTAAACTAACAGAGCAGCGGCATGTTTCACAGTGAAACAAACCGAAAAAAAATCCGCAGCTGCCCTTTGGTCCGTCTGTCAGCAATTCCCACAAATAACACGGCACAATAAAATCATCGCCCAACAGGCCCACAGGCGTTTTCAAAGGCTGCTGACGGCAATCTATAAAGCACAGTAATGGGTCACTTGTCACGGGGCGTGAAAGGGAAGATCTACAGCGGCTCTCCAGTCGCTCTCCTGGGAGCACAATTAATCAAGGGCGAATAGTATCAGCATGCAACAAAAGCCGTAAGGTTATTACAGCCACTGTTCTGTTGGATGAAATGCGATGATAGCGCTAATTGCAAAAAACAGCTGACCGCACATGAGACACGAAAAGCAAGATGAAGGGCAGATGAAAAGGATGGAGACAAAGGAGGGGATGTAAAAGGAGGAGAAGTTGTGCAGAGAGTTGGTGAAGTCAGGGACGGCCCTGCTGACAAGATAAGCAGGGGTGTTCGCTTTCATTCCTGCTGCTCTGCTCTTGTTTTACGGCACGGTTCATTTTCATTTTCACACTTAGGATCTCATTACAGGCTATAAGTGAATACGCCATTGGTCTTGATTACTAATACATAGGCTGTTTCAGAAACCTAGTGATGGATGTTTTCGAAACACTGCTTCGTGAACCTTTCCAAATCTTTTGTTTCAAATCAGTGGTTCGGCGCACATATCAAACTGCCAAAGTCACATGATTAACTGTAAACGAGGCTTCGTTACAATATAACGGTTTCAAAAGGTTTCTAAATTTCAGGGGGCGATCTCAGTGAACCCATGAACCAGTCTCTACATGGTTTTTACCTGATCTCGGATCAGTTTTATAAAGTTGTAAACATTTGTAATGACACATTTGTATAATAAAATTATTGACCTGCAAGAACAAGCCCTACAAATTAATAAAAGAACACACATTATACAGACACTATATATTTAATGGTATTTGATGATTTCTAGACTCCATTTAATAGATTAAAGTTAGGGTAGGTAATGTTTTTCAGAAACACTTTTTGTTATATATTATATATATATATATATATATGACTCAGTAAGAAACATGTAGTAAACATAATGCAGCGCTTCCAGGTTCTACGTCTGAACGCTGACTCATTATTGGCCGACGCTGTTCACGTGAGCAGCACGACGCATGCGTGTGATGCTGACGCAGGAGCCGGCCAATAATGAGCTGCCGTTCTAACGTAGAACCCGGAAGCGCTGCACTGTATGATTACTATGTCAACTGCATAGGAGACTGATGTGAAAGAGAAGAAATTGTTGAATAAAGTCGTTATTTTTGTTTGTTTTTTACGCACAAAAGGTATAAGCTATTCTCGTCGCTTCATAACATTAAGGTTGAAACTCTGCAGTCACGTGGACTATTTTAATGATGTCTTTACTACCTTTCTGGGCCTTGAAAGTGGTAGTTGTGTTGCAGTCTATCGGAGGCCAGATAGCTCACAGATTTCATCAAAAATATCTTAGTTTGTGTTCTGAAGATGAACGAAGGTCTTACAGGTTTGGAGCAACATGAGGGTGAGTAATAAATGACAGAATTTTCATTTTTAGGTGAACTACTCTCGTGACAATTTGCAGATTCTGCTCTGGCTGTGTGCGTTCATGTGTTTTGGAGGAGGCGTGGCTTTGGAAAGCGCTCTGAAGAGAGGGTGGGATCTTATGCTTTCAAAGCTAGCTTGCTATTGCTAGCCTCTCCAAAATTGCCTACCCTACCTTTAACCTTTCAAGAAAACATTTGCAATTGCTTTGTAAAAGGTGTTTTTATGCATGTTTTGGGCTGGGTTTTCATTGCAACCAGCAGGTGTCACTAGATTGTTGTGTTTCAAGCAGTTCGAAACAGTGAATCATTTTGCAAAGCAAGTGGTTCAATTGATTCAGAGTTTTGAAAAGCTTAGTTTCTCCCACCACTACTGAAACCAAAGGTAGCTGCTTACTTGCCTAATCAGTGATTTAACAGACAGTGTTGTTTATTTGACGACACCTCTTAAAGGATTAGTTCACTTTCAAATGAAATTACCCCAAGCTTTACTCACCTTCAAGCCATCCTAGGTGTATATGACTTTCTTTTTTATGAAGAAAGTGTAAAACTCTAGAGGTTCAAAAAGCTAACTATTCAACTTACGGAAAAAGTGTAACTGACGTGACGCCAGTTTACACATTCTTCATAACTTGAATATGGAAGGTGGTCTGGCAGAAGCTAGATATTTTACTTCATAACTTGTTAAATATGGATTTTTTTTTTTTTACACAAATGCATCGTTTCACTTCAGAAGGCCTTTATTAACCACCGGGTAGGGTGAGTAAATTATGAAAATTTTTGAGTGAAAATTTTCATTCCTTTAAGTGGAACTCGTGGGAGTGTCAGTTAAAGAATCGTGTGAAAGCTAATTGCTACTGGTAATAATTAAGTTGTCATTTGTAAATGTTGGTTGCATCAGCTGACTTGTTGCATCACTCACTGCCCAATCAGGCAATGACTTTGCAAGCAGCATTTATGAGCAGACGTATTTCACAAAACTGATTTCGGACAGACTTCTGATACAGCAAAACGATTTAATGATCTGCAACAAATTAGAGAGAGCTTTGATGATAACAAAGCGAATATTTAATTACTTCAATAGTAATTTCTCGCTGGAAATGACATCAAAAGTGAAAAAAGTTGATAAAAAATGTATGTTTACACAGAAATTGACCACCAACTGCAACTTTCAGATGGTATATTTATTTTTATAGCTCAACTATCATGGATTGTGTGATATCATACTGTAGGCAGTGAAGGATACATCTATCCTGCCTTCAAAAATAGATCAGATGAAGGTATCTCAGCAGACAGGATGTGACACCATCATTGGATTCGGACATGCCTCTTTGCCTTCCTACCTCTGTATCCTGCCTGCGGAGGCAGCATTTTTCAGCTTTCGGACACAACCACTGATTATTTAAATCTGTATGCATTTTGTGCATTGTTGATGAATAATAGTGAAAAAGCATGCCAGAAAATACTACTTATTTTGCCAGTTCATAAGACAAGAGACATACGTGACACTCTCTGTCGGCAGCATGTGAATGATAAAATACACAGATAAAACATCATTGTGCAACCTTTGCTGTTCACTTTGTTCCAATAGCGCTAAAAGGCTTCATAAAAAGCCTGTCTTTGTCAGGATGTGAAAAGAGCGAAAGTTATAAGAAAGTGCTTAACTGTGTCCATTTACTTCCAAACAAAATCACTTAAATGAACCAAATCACTTGTAAATCATCACATCATAATTACGACTTCAGAACTCGAAATTTCTTAAGGCTTTGAATTCTGATGATCTAGAACAAATGTAAATGAGCCTTAGACAGCCAAGTGAATATTTAATAACCACAATGCTTAGTAGGAATACAATTCAAGTTGAAAGGAAAAATGGTATTCATAAATTAATTTACTTTCAACTGCTCTGTCAAATGCCATTTTTATTCTTTGAACCAACCGCTGAACTGCACACACAGATTTATGGGATTCATTGTCAGTGAAGGATATATATATATATATATATAATGCTTTAAAAACCACTAGATGGGGCAATTTCAGTAGTTGATGTTAAATTCAACATGAAACAAGGCCAATTCGGAGTGAGGACAATCATGGCCAGCATACTGAAGGGCTGTTTCAAACCGAAGTGCTCAAAACTGGCCCCTTTGGAATGAAGGATTTAAAAAAGGGTACAACTGATGGACACTTCGCTCCCATAATTCTTAGCACAGGTAAGTGGTGTACATAATTGTGCGATGACAGCACCTCCAATTGGCTCGGCAAGATGACGCACAAGTGCGTTTCAAGGAACAGTTTTTTTGGTCCCCTATACACCCTTAATCCCTTCAAAGATCTCACTTGGAAGGTAAACCCTTGGAAGGGATTCGGGCATAGCGATAGACCCCTTCAGAAAGGAATGCAGGGAATTTACTTTGGTAAATGTGACGTAGCCTACTTCCAGGAAAAAACTTGTAGGGAGGGACTTCATTTTGGAAAGTGGGAATTTATTGGATAGGTTTTTAAGGAAAGGAGTTAAGGAATGTCAGCCAAACTTTACAGAAACACTGGATTCCAGCATGCTTTCCTACATTATTGCCTGATAAGGCAGCATTATGAATATTTCGGACACAGTCATTGAATTTATTTGCAAGGGTGCACCTGTACTGTGGCCTGCAGCACAGATGCTGACTATTATAATAACTGTTCAGTAATTATGGGTAATGTGACATTGATCTGCAACCCCAACAACAATCAGCAATGATTCAGATCCAAACAAGCCGATTTACCTTTCAAACCCGTCACCACAGAGGATTTCACATTGGTCGGCTGGGTGTTCCTCATGTGTTTCACCATAATAGGCAATGTCCAACTTTAGTGGTCACCATCATCTCTCTATTATTAACTACCAAATCCATCGACATCATATCATCTTCAGCTCTTGTATTCTCACTACCATTACCATCTTCATAACACCAGCTCTGTATCATTTTTTTAATCAAAATTCCACACAGTTATAAAATAAATACATAGTAAATCTGCATCAATACACTTTAAATCAGGAATAGAGAAGAATAGCTGTCAATTATGTTTAAGTTATTTACTATGATTATGTCTAGTCATATATATATAGTTTTTGTTGTTTTTTTATTTATTTTTTATTTGGAACTTAAATTATAATATATTAAAAATAAATACACAATTGTAATAAAATCGAAGACTATTTCCAACATGCTTTGCTCATTTAATAACTCAGATGTACAAAGAATGTTTCTAATTTCAAGGCTAATTTCTAATATAAAATAACCCAGGACTTACCTGTCGTTGAGCCGTCAATAAGAGTGAAGGGATAACCGTTTCATTTGCTTTTCATTGTCAGAAGTAAAACCCCAGCAGTGCCAACGACTGATAATTTCCCTTTGCGCAAAAACGCTCCCGAGAAAAGCATCACCTACAGATTCAAACAAGAATGCAAATCAAATTAAAACGATTCCTGCACCAGTTCAGAAAGTCTCAAATGAGTCCTTCAAACTCCCACTCTCCAAAGTTCCTTCAGATACGTCTGAACTTTGCGCGCTGGAACGGATCTGAATAAGCATGGATGATGAGATCTTTAGTTGCAGTTATTATAACGAAGGGTTCAAATCTGCAAAATCCCTTTATCCATTATAGTCTTCTCATGTGGTTATGTAGTGAAGGCTTTTGGCTGCTGCAGTCATGTGTTCAGGATGGCTGCTCGCTGTGTTGTGTGGAGAGGGATGGTGAGGTGCTCGACTCGCCTCTCAAGTGTTCAGCACTTCAAGCATCCGTTCTGAACCCATGGGAGATCTCTGTGCGCGCGGGGCTGTGGAGAAATGGCGCCCCCTGGTGGCTACTGACTCATTGTACGTGATGAATGAATGTCATTGCCATAGATGACAAAATATCAGACCTTTTGACATCTGTATGGAAGCCTATTTCCGACTCATTAGGAAAAAAAAGATTTTTTTTAACTTTTATATTGTAATTAGGACTTTATATTTCATAATTGACTTTTTATGTCACAATTTCAACTTTTTATGTATAATTATGACGTGTCATAATTTCGACATTTTAAAAAAAGTCAAAAATATGAGATAAAAAGTTGAAATTATGACATACTAAGTTTTAAATATGAGATTTAAAAATCGAAATTGACATACTAAGTCATAATTTTACTTTCATATCATAATTATGACGATTTTTTAATTCATACTTTTGACTTTTTAATGACAATTATGATTTTTAAGTCATAATTTAGATTTTTCATCTCATAAATATGACTTAGTATGTTATAATTTAGACTTTTTGTCATAATTATGATTTAACATGATTTTTCCCCCTTATGTGGTGAAAATACATTTGTTTAAAGGCGTATCTTTTCATAGTTTATCATCACTTATGATAAATATTTAAAATTAACATATTTTATAACAACCTGTGTGTTATTATCTTAGAGCTACAGTTTGGTTTGTCTTAAAAAATATATTATTATTATTATTATTATTATTATTATTATTATTATTAAAAAATTCCAAACGAAAACAAGCATATTCATTTTTTAAAACTCCACATTTAGATGCCACTTGATTTGATATTTTTTATATAATGCAAAAACAGTGTTGTTTAAAATTCAAAATACATTTTGAATCAAAAGTAGTGTAATACAGGTTGAATAATTCAACACATCTGTTAATGAACCCCAAATTGCACAGAACTTTGATCACTATCCCTAATTTAATTTATTCAATCAATTCCAACATGATTTGCACTGAGAAGCTTTATTGCAACCGAGTTTGGCATTGCATGAATGATTCTACTTTGCAAAGATGACTGAACATTTCTCAGAAGCCTCAAAGAAAAATGTGCATCTTTGCATGTGTCTGTTATTCTCTATTAGGTCTCACTCATAAAATGGTTCCATATGGTAATTCCAGTACTATTATGACTTCATCAGATTGCTCTGGCTTCCCACTTCCATAAGAAGCAGATGGGAAGAATAATCAATGAGGTCAGTGATTGCTTTGGCTCAGGGATGATGCACAGTACATTAGTGTTCACCTTTAATGACCATAGACACTCTACTAGCATCATAAACAAAACCCTCCCGCTGATGGCCCGTGCCCTGCACAAACCGATCAATGCTTTCTGCTGTTGTTGTTGCCTTTTGTACTGTCGGTCCATTTTAAGAACTTTTACAAATATAAATTTTTAAAATAGATAAATAAATCAATATATCAGGTCATCTCATGACCCAAATGCAACATCAAGTCAGTATTAAATAGGTAATTCTCACAAAAAACAAGTCCCATTTTACCCCAAAAATGCAGACAAAATATATATTTTGCACAAAAGAAATAAAGCCTATTTTATGACCATGAAGATTTTTGCTTTTTGACATTATTTTCATGACAAGTCTCAGCTCAAAATACCCCACAGATCATTTATTCTACCATGTTATAAATGCCTATTTTTGAATGGAAGGAAAAACATGCCGTTTTCGTGCATGTATCTTTAAATTCAAATGAGCTGCTGCTCCCCACCCCAGTTGCAGAAGAGGGCGGAGCCTTTACAGCTCGTGCCTCGGATACTCTGTCAAAACTAACAATTATCATTTTGATTATCATCTCTATTGTGGCTACACTCACGTGACATTGCAGTTTTTCGTCATCATGAAAGATTATTATCTGCATGCGTTTTAAAGCCATATCAGTTAACTTTAATAAGTAACTTTAATAAGAATACGTTACTTGAATGCTGCTGTTAAATGCTCTGGCAAGGAGTGCAACTCACTCAGGGGAGGAGTTATGTTAATAGGGCAGATTATGTCGCCAGTCCCACGAGATTCTGAAGTGTGCATTCGATGGACACTTTACTATCCCATGAGGCCATGGAAGAACATTTATGAATGGAGGTGAAGCAATGTAAATGACGCTGGTAGGTCACATGATAATGACAACATGGCGGATGTAGTACATCTGGATTACATTAATTCGAAACACATTCATATTATATAGAACATACTTTTTTTTAATGGTCACGAAGTAAGTTCGAATTCAAATGTAGTAACTACTCAGACAGTATGCCATTTCGGATGCACCAATGTTCTTGACAAATGTGATTCTTATTTATTATCATTTAAATCTACATAAATCACACTATAAAAAACTTTTTTGATTTTAGTAAATTAAACTTAATTTACTCTGTTTATCCAATTGATTTGTCCAATGTGATCAAACTGATAAAAAAAAAAAGTTATCTCAACTTTTAGGAAGTAAGTAAAACTCAATAAAGCCCATACAAAAATACAATGAGTTTTGAGATTTTCTTTACAATGTAGCAGTACAACAATAAGATCATGTTTAAATATTTCAAAGGATGGATGGATGGACAGATGGACGGCCGGATGGACGGCCGGACGGCCGGATGGATGTTTGGATGGATGGACGGATGGATGGATGTTTGGATGGATGGATGGATGGATGGATGGATGGACAGATGGACGGATGGATGGATGTTTAGATGGTTGGACAGATGGACGGACGGATGGTTGGATGGATGGATGTTTGCATGGATGGATGTTTAGATGGTTGGACAAATGGATGGATGGATGGATGTTTGCATGGATGGATGGATGGATGTTTAGATGGTTGGATGGATGGATGGATGTTTAGATGGATGGATGTTTAGATGGATGGATGGATGATGTTTAAATGGATGGATGGATGTTTAGATGGATGGATGTTTAGATGGATGGATGGATGGATGATGTTTGGATGGATGGATGTTTAGATGGATGAATGGATGGATGGTTGGATGGATGTTTGCATGGATGGATGGATGGATGTTTAGATGGTTGGACGTATGAATGGATGGATGGATGGATGGATGGATGGATGGATGTTTAGATGGATGGATGGATGGATGTTTAGATGGATGGATGGATGGATGGATGGATGTTTAGATGGATGGATGGATGGATGGATGTTTAGATGGATGGATGGATGGATGGATGGATGGAAGGATGGATGTTTAGATGGATGGATGGACGGACGGATGGTTGGATGGATGGATGTTTGCATGGATGGATGTTTAGATGGTTGGATGGATGGATGGATGGATGGATGGATGGATGGATGGATGATGATGGATGGATGATGTTTGGATGGATGGATGTTTAGATGGATGAATGGATGGATGGATGGATGGATGGATGGATGGATGGTTGGATGGATGTTTGCATGGATGGATGGATGGATGTTTAGATGGTTGGACGTATGAATGGACGGATGGATGGATGGATGTTTTCATGGATGGATGTTTAGATGGTTAGATGGATGGATGGATGGATGGATGGATGAATGGTTGGATGGATGGATGGATGGATGGATGGATGGATGGATGGATGTTTGCATGGATGGATGTTTAGATGGATGGATGGATGGATGTTTAGATGGTTGGACGTATGAATGGATGGATGGTTGGATGTATGGATGGATGGATGGATGTTTAGATGGATGGATGGATGGATGGATGGATGGATTTTTTTGCACTAATGACAATTGGACGAGAGGATATGAAGGAATGTGCTATATATTACTGTCATAATGTTTAAAAAAAACTTTATGGTCCTAAAATAGACCCCTTTTCATATTTCATAGTGACAAGTTCTTGACAGCTTTCTTGATTCACCCTTGATTCACCACAGGTTTCTTAAATTAACATGATAGCCATGTAATGTAATGATGTGATTTAGAAAACTACCAACATTTGCAGCCCTTATGCTCAGATGAACAGCAGAGTTTTTGTGCTATATGAAATTAACAAGCAAAACTGATCCAAGACTAGTAAACAGAAACCCAATATTCCCGTCCTCAGCTGTTGTAGCACATAGAAGATGAAGAACATGAAGGAGCTGAATTGTGGAGTAATCTGTCCTCATTATCAGTGATGGATGTGTGTCTGTGGGACTGCGTTATATAACCTTTGCACTGAAGGTGCTTCATCTTCGCTGGCCGTGTAATATTCTGAAAGAATTGATGGCAGTGTGTCAAAACAAAATTGAAGTAGGATGCCGCTATATCCAGGTTAGGGCAATGCATGACATGATTGTGAAATAACAGCTGTGAATGTGCGTGATGTAACGACCTGCACTTGGGTCATTTGCACAAATTCTGAATTCAAACGGTTACAAAACATAGTGAAAGGCACATGAGAACTATAGTGTCAAGTGGCTCAGCGATGACTAAAGAATCACATCTGCGTTATGCTGAGGATAAGCTCACATTTGTTCTTATTTATTTGTAGCCAGCACTTCTGGTGCATATCTCATTTAGTCATTCGCTTAAGGGTGAAACTCAAGCCTCTGAGATAAAATGTTATATGTTTCCTGAGATACCTTCGTTTCAGGGCCAAGCAGTCAATCACACTGCTGTTGCTTTCTTAAAGGTTAAGGCACACTGAGTGTAGACACATGGGCATGACTGGTGGATACAATAGTGTTTTTGAGTGTGTGGAAATACAGAGAGTGGATTTACAGCCAAGGTGTCATTTTATATAACTCTAACCTTTATATATTTTATGAAACACGTTGTTTTTGCTCATATCTTGAGTGAGAACTATTTGATACTTTTGATGTACTCTTATTGAACATAATATATAGCAAGAAAAGTAAATATATTTACTTTGGTTTATTGTAGAATATAAATACTTTTATTTTATTTCTTATTTTATTTCTTATTTAATTTAATTTAATTTTGCAATCACACTTATTTTTAAATTATATTTATACATATCCAATAATTAAAATTAAATGAAAACAGGAATGCCATAAACTTCATATAAAATATAAAAAATATAATAATATAAAATATAAACTTCATATAAAAACTTCATATACTCAAAACATATTTAGGCCTAAATTTTTGGTCATTTCTGGAGTGAGTACAATTTGATTCATTTGATATACTCTTATTGAACAGAAAATATATATATATAGCAAGAAAAGTTGATATATTTACTTTGGTTTATTGTAGAATATAAATATTTTTATTTATTTATTTATTTTTTTAATTTTATTTTATTTTGCTATATATATATTTTGCTATATATATCCTAAATGAAATTAAATGAAAACAGGAATGCCATAAACTTAATATAAAATATAAAATATAAAAAAATAAAATAATATAAAATATAAACTTCATATAAAACTTCATATACTCAAAACATATTTAGGCCTAAATTTCTGGAGTGAGTACAATTTGATTCATTTCATATATATATTGCAGCCATTTTCTAAAATCATTTAAGTTCATTTTTTTTCCTCATTAATGTACACACAGCACCCCATATTGACAGAAAAACACAGAATTGTTGACATTTTTGCAGATTTATTAAAAAAGAAAAACTGAAATATCACATGGTCCTAAGTATTCAGACCCTTTGCTGTGACACTCATATATTTAACTCAGGTGCTGTCCATTTCTTCTGATCATCTTTGAGATGGTTCTACACCTTCATTTGTGTCCAGCTGTGTTTGATTATACTGATTGGACTTGATTAGGAAAGCCACACACCTGTCTATATAAGACCTTACAGCTCACAGTGCATGTCAGAGCAAATGAGAATCATGAGGTCAAAGGAACTGCCTGAAGAGCTCAGAGACAGAATTGTGGCAAGGCACAGATCTGGCCAAGGTTACAAAAAAAATTCTGCTGCACTTAAGGTTCCTAAGAGCACAGTGGCCTCCATAATCCTTAAATGGAAGACGTTTGGGACGACCAGAACCCTTCCTAGAGCTGGCCGTCCGGCCAAACTGAGCTATCGGGGGAGAAGAGCCTTGGTGAGAGAGGTAAAGAAGAACCCAAAGATCACTGTGGCTGAGCTCCAGAGATGCAGTCGGGAGATGAGAGAAAGTTGTAGAAAGTCAACCATCACTGCAGCCCTCCACCAGTCTGGGCTTTATGGCAGAGTGGCCCGACGGAAGCCTCTCCTCAGTGCAAGACACATGAAAGCCTGCATGGAGGACTCCAAGATGATGAGAAATAAGATTCTCTGGTCTGATGAGACTTTTTGGCCTTAATTCTAAGCGGTATGTGTGGAGAAAACCAGGCACTGCTCATCACCTGTCCAGTACAGTCCCAACAGTGAAGCATGGTGGTGGCAGCATCATGCTGTGGGGGTGTTTTTCAGCTGCGGGGACAGGACGACTGGTTGCAATCGAGGGAAAGATGAATGCGGCCAAGTACAGGGATATCCTGGACGAAAACCTTCTCCAGAGTGCTCAGGACCTCAGACTGGGCCGAAGGTTTACCTTCCAACAAGACAATGACCCTAAGCACACAGCTAAAATAACGAAGGAGTGGCTTCACAACAACTCTGTGACTGTTCTTGAATGGCCTAGCCAGAGCCCTGACTTAAACCTAATTGAGCATCTCTGGAGAGACCTAAAAATGGCTGTCCACCAACGTTTACCATCCAACCTGACAGAACTGGAGAGAATCTGCAAGGAGGAATGGCAGAGGATCCCCAAATCCAGGTGTGAAAAACTTGTTGCATCGTTCCCAAAAAGACTCATGGCTGTATTAGATCAAAAGGGTGCTTCTACTAAATACTGAGCAAAGGGTCTGAATACTTAGGACCATGTGATATTTCAGTTTTTCTTTTTTAATAAATCTGCAAAAATGTCAACAATTCTGTGTTTTTCTGTCAATATGGGGTGCTGTGTGTACATTAATGAGGAAAAAAAAAGAACTTAAATGATTTTAGCAAATGGCTGCAATATAACAAAGAGTGGGTCTGAATACTTTCCGTACCCACTGTATATATAGCAAGAAAAGTAGATAGTTTTAAAATTATTTTGTTTTATTGTAGAATATTTTATTTTATTTATTTTATTTTGGCCTACATTTTTGCTCAGTAGATAGTTTTACATTTTATTTTTGTTTTATTGTAGAAAATCAATATTTTATTTTATTTTGTATTATTTTATAATGCAAGCACACATCTTTAAATTGTATTCATTTAATTTCATTCCTAAATGAAATTAAATGAAAACAGGCATGCCATAAATTTCATATAAAATAAATAGAAAGTAAGAGTTCATATACTCAAAACATTATATATATATATATATATATATATATATATATATATATATATATATATATATGGTATACTATTTAGTTTGACCTCCTAAGGTGCAGTCGAATAACATTTTCTGAAATATAAGCACGTCCTTTTATTAATTTCATTCATCATTCACCCTTTTCTTGGAAAGTACCTTTTACAACACACAGAAAGCAAAAATCCAGAGTGTTTTTGTAATAGCCTACTATGTAGAGATATTGTGTAAAAAAAAAAAAAAAAAAAGAATTAAAAAAAACTCACATCCAGGAAGACTAAAGTGTCCTCCAGTCTAACAGGGTACAGCTATTCATTGAGTCCAAATAAGATGGCTGGTACAAAACCACAGTCCTTCATTTGAACTCAGAAGGTCTCCTCTGTGGATGTGATGAGTGCAGCTTGTCAAGTGTGTTTTTTTAAAAAAAATTGAAGTGTAACGTGGAGAGAGAGAATAAGGAACTAATGGTTTCAGGGGGAAAGCAGCAGTGAATCAATAATTCAATACGAGTTCCTGTTATTGCCAACATGATGCAACAGGTTCACAACACACAAACATGGAGACATATGTACACATTACTGTGTGTTCGTTTACACTTTAATCAATAGATTCTCCCATATAACCTGTTATCTGCAGCTGGTCATAGAATGGTTGATTCACTGCCTTCTTAATGTCTTTCCTGTGGAAAAGCAAATATAAATATTTCAGCTAGCAAAATTATACATTTTCTAATTAAGGTTTTAACAGAATGGAAAAGAATCATGAATGATTTTCAGTACAATGAAACAGAAATTGTAAAACCAAGGTTTATAGTCCAATTCTATAATGGTGGTTTGTTTTTGTTTTTTTAGGCAAATACTTGTAATTTCATGTGAGAGCCAGTAGATGGCAGTCTTTAGCTTAGAATGAGAAAGAGTTCTGAAACGCCTTCAGCATGAGTGAGTGAAAGATTTTATCTACAGTTTTCTTTTGTTTTTATTATAGAAAATGTTCGATTTCATAATCTTGTTTAAAAATCGACCATTTCAGTGTCAATGTTATACTGTGATAAGTTCATTTGAAAAACTTCAAAGTACAAGAAGTACAGGAAAAGTAGTTGTAGTTATAATCCAACTTATTCTCAGCATCTCTCACGATAAATAGACCCTTTTCACAGACTGTGATGACGCGTGTTAACGGTCATCAATATCGTAAATCCTGCAGTTTTTTTATATTTTAATTTTTGAAAAGTTTTATGTACATTTATAACACTATACTTAGTATTATATTACCTTTGCATCAAATTACAAAAAAAAAAAAAAGAAGTTAAAGGTGCAATATGTAAGAATTTTGCAGTAAAATATCCAAAAACCACTAGGCCAGTGTTATATATTTTGTTCACTTGAGTACTTACAATATCCCAAATGTTTGCAACTATTTGTAAATCGTGAGAAAATTGCAATCGCCTGTCAATTGCGTCATACCCGCGTTACCCTCGGTTTCCTCTGTTTTATTTTGTAGAAACCATGAAAACACCAAAGACGCTTTAATATATTACATGTTTTAATAGACAAGGGAACAACTGTTTTGATATATTTATAGACAGAAAACAAATTATTGTTATATAGCGCAACACGTTTAGAAAATCTAATTTTCTTGATTTTTTTTGTGAGTACCATGCTTTACCATGCCTCAAAGAAAAACACTATTTTGTGAAGTAGCTAACATAGCATAAACAGATGCAGCTTTATTTTTAGTAACAGTAATACAGCATTTTCTCCATAATACAATAGGCTACGTTATAAAATTAATTCGATGCCATTTATCAACACAAGCCATCCAGCTTTTAATATGATATTCTAAAATCGATCTAGCTTACTGCAGTGTGCAACAAGTGTCTCACAGCAGCCGCTGAGCGAACGTAACGTTATAACATCATTTTCAACACACTCAAATGTATCTAATATGATAAACAGAGCTGTGTTACCTTATACTCATGACTGGAAAAGTGGTGCCGGCGACTGTGGCATAATAAAAGTTCTGCCGCTCGTGAGGCGTGTGTTGCGCAATCGCTCCAGGGGCCTCGTTCAGCTCCCACAACACTCGGTCCTGCTCTGCTTCATACTACAGTAACGTTAATAATCACATCCATGAACATGATTTCTGCCCGAGTCCTATCCCGATTATTTTCCACCGACTGTGAGGTGAAGACCACATGTCCCAAGATTCCGTGCTCAAACTTGGCGTCATCAAGCTACGCCTTTGTTTTGAATAGGCCTCTAGCGACCTCTAGCGGACAGAAAATGTTACATATTGCACCTTTAACGCTGCTGTGAAGGTGTTTCTAATACAGCTGTGGGAGTGACGGTAAAAATGAGATCTTTCTCTCTTCTGACTTTCGTCTTTTTGAAAGTTGTAAAAACACTATTTGAGTTTGTTCATCACACAAATGAAAACACAAAAAATATATTTAATGAAGTCTCTCATTCACCGCTATAAACGTTTACCCAACTATGACAACTTCAGCTTCTGAGAAACCTGGAAATGTGAAAAGATATTAGCATTAGCAACAAAATAATGCTAAAAACAGTATGCTGATGCTTTATACAAAATTCTGTAATTAGATGAACTTGAAAAGTGATTAAAAAATTAAAGAGGTGAGAAACTATTCTTTAGTGAAAATGTGAAAATAAAAATAAAAATGTTGATTCAATTGTATGCGTGACCTGGGATATAGAAACCTTGCAAACAACACCATAAAGCAGCATAAAATTAGTGTAATAGCATATATTGCACAAGTAAGACTCTTGTTAGCTTTGTGTGATGAACAAACTTAAATTTAAGTTATTCGGTTATTGGCATAAAAAATAGGTGTCCAGAACTTACTGTCAAAACCTGTAATTGTCTTATCTTCAATTTTGTATATTCATTCATTCATTTATAAGTTTATTTATTTATTTACTTATTTAGGTTAAATATTCCTTCGATGTCCACATAATTTGATCACCAATGCAGCATTTACTGGCCCCAAACTAATGAGATGAATTAACATAAAGATAAGTGTATGTGCTTTGACTGTGAAGAGGTGGATGAGCTGCTCTCGATATAGTCAGGCTGAATAAAGATGCCTGCTAGGCAACTAAATGTTAATTACTCTTATGGGCAATCATTGCAATGATAATACTGCTGATATCACTCCAAGATTATTGTTTTCAAGTACCTGCTTCATTTTGTGTGTTAAGAGAAACTGAGAGAGCTGAAGAAAAGGAAAGAGAATGGATGGAGAGAAAGCAACATGTTGAACAATAGCAGACATTATCATTCTCTGAACTAGATAAAATGAATATATTAATGTAAAAAAAAAAATGACAATAGTAAAGTTAGATTTTTACATTTTCTGAAGAAATTAGTGAGTGCTTGCCACCATGATGCTAAGGTGTTGTAGGTGGTTGCCAGGGCGTTGCTATGCAGTTGCTAAGGTACCTATGACTTGGGTCTATAGAAGTGTATAAAATATAATTTATTTATTTAGCCTGCTATTATTGTCATAGATTAAAATCTTAAATCCAGTCCCTTAGAAAAGCGCACATATTTTTACACAATTTAATGCATTATACATTCATATTTCATAAAAAGCAATGAAATTCTGTGGCTGTACGAATTTTAATCCTCTCATCTTTTAAATCTAATCCAGTGGACTTTGATTCATTGCAGATCTAAAGCAGCTTGCTATATGAGGTAGTGAAAATTTCTAGATAAACAGTCTTGCGGCGTGTAGAGCTCTGCAGGCAGGAAGCCTGTGGTTTATGCCTCAGGTCCGTTTAGCCCTGATCAAGCTTAGTCTGAAATAAAAAATAAATAAATAAATAAGAGAAAGAACAAGTGTGGCTAAACCCTGACACACTTTGATGATAGAAGTGTCAGACATGGTATTTAAATGTTTACCAGTGTAATATGAAACAACAGGGCATGCTGTATGTCTGAGTGATGGACACTTCATGGTCTCAGAACATAGAGAAGAGAGAGAATCCTTCAGAAGAAGCCTCAGAGTTCTGAGAGAATAGGGAACATCTGAAGACATCTTTGATTTAATGTATTTCTCCTGTCTCTCACTGTGAGTGTCACTGAGAATACAATGTGATGGGGTTTCAAATACTTATTAGTGCATTTTTCCTGTTCAAGGAATCTCATGGGGAAAACACTGCACCCCCGCTCAGAGCTTTTGTCAGAGACACCTTTGATTCAACAAAGATGATGCAAAATCATCTGTTAATGTGTCACATTTGATTTCCACATCCAAGAGAGTGTATCCTGTATTTCGTCTTAAAGGGATAGTTCACTAGAAAAAATAATAATACTCGTCCTGTACACAACCACTTCCATTGCGATTAAAAGTTTGTTTTTCCCATAGGAACATAGGTTTCAGCAGAGATTTCAAACGTTCAACAGTAATAAATCAAGTCAGATCGCGTATTTTCTCCAAACAGACGCTAGCGAAAAGAAGTCGCGATAGCGAGAAGTAACCATGGCAACAGCTTTCCATTGCGATCAGTTTCGTACGGTATGTCGACAGAACAACAACAGCGCCATTATGAAAGCGAGGCGTGTTTTCAATGGCATCCGCTGTAAAAAGCTGTATAAAGCTCCTAGCTCAATTATTTCCACAGCTCATGTCTTTTTTGACTACTGAAATTTCTTGGAAATATATTTTTGCAGTGTTTCGTCAGCAGAAAAATCCAAAAACACATTAAATAATTGTAAAACCCACTGAAGAGATCCCTCACAGCCTCGCTTTCATTCCCGTTAAAGTTCAAAAATGGCGCTGCTGTAAATAAGGTCTATTTAAGTAGCCTGTCATTATCGCTTGCATATCATAAATATGTATACAATATAATAACAATAAAAAATATGTAAATGCTACTAATAATTAATTGTTTTGTTAAAATAATGTTTTAAATATTTTATTTATGCTGTGCTAATAAGATGAACCTCGACAGATTGCGTCCTGAATTTTTATTTTTATTTTTTTATGTTATTGCTTTTATATTGTTATTATTATTTATTATTATTATTAAAAAAAATCATTAAAAAAAAAAAGAAATTCGTTTTAAATAGTTGGCCCCTCGATAGTCATTGTATAATTCGGACGGTGTGTATTCACTGGCTGGTCGGCTGAGAGTGCTACAGTATAGGCAGCACTTACATCTTCCGTGCTATAGGCGGATATAAGCTTCTCGTGTGATGATACACACTCTGCAGGGAGAGGATTTTTTCGACGAGGAAAACATTCTCTGTCAAATCGTCACATGGGGTCAATCGCTTCCTGCATCGCGAATGAACTGCTGTACGCTTTTGTACGTTTCGTTTTTGCCGCTTGGGTCGTATAGGGTTATATCGTTAAGATTACCGTTCCTCGCGCGCCGCTGATGCCACATATTTTATTGCGATGATAAGCAAAGTTAAAAATGCCATGTCCTCGCTGGTGGGAGGAATTATCCCGCACGGCCACCACCATCACCAGCAGCAGCACGGATCCGCGCAGAACGGCGGCACGGACGGGCTGCCGCCGCGCTTCCCCTACAGCCGACCCGAGTTTCTGGACCTGACACCGGAGCTGCTGCAGTACTCCACCGAACACGCGTCCAGACCGGTCATCACGCTCAAGAGAGACAGCAGGCTGCCGTGGAGAACGGGATACGCGGAGTGAGTCGTGGTTTTTTTATAAGGAGTATGTCTAAAATGCGCATAATAAATGAATTGTTGGTTTAAATTGATACGATTGGAGTGACGTCATATCTGAGGAAGGTTATATGTCACTCCTAACGAAGGGCAATGGCTCACCATCATCATCATCCTCTAACGATCTAGAGTCAGCTGGAATGTTGCAATGTTTTCACTGAAATGTGTTGTAACTGCACTGACGATGGCGTAGCTTACAGTTCACTAAATTAATCGTTACATTTAAACATAGAAATGCTGCATATGTCAGGTTATGCTTTACTAATGGATATCCGAAGGATACTATAGTAGTCATTGAATGCATCTTTACCCCAGTACAGTAAGTACTTTTTACAACAGTACGGTGCATTGTCACTACCTGTGCATCTGAGACGACATACAGCTTTAAAAACCTGCAGTTGCCTGATTTCCAGGCCTAAAAGAGTCATGGAAATTAATAAAATCTTAAAAATTAACGGGAGTTTCTTTAATCATATTATGCACTTCTCTAGTTAATGCTCAGCTTCAGGGCTGTTGACATCTGGGGACATTGTCCTGGGCTCCAGTGATGCATTAGGGCTCTAAGGCCCTATATAGTATTGGTGCATTCAAGTCATGTCCGAATGATGGTATTTAAAGGTATAGTTCACCGAAAAATGGAAATTCTGTCATCATTTACTCACGCTGAAGTTGTTCCAAACCTGTATGAATTTTTCTTCTGCTAACACAGAAGAAGATATTTTGAAGAATGTTGACGGTAGCCATTGACTTGCGTAGTATTTTTTCTATACGGAAGTCAATGGCTACCAAAAGAAAATGTCTGGAACAACATGAGGGTGAGTAAAAGATGAGAGAATTTTTATTTTTGGGTGAACTTTCCCTTTAAGAGTTAAGTTTATTTAAAGTCATAATTTCCAGGGGGAATCTTATAGGACTTATGACTTTCATGGCATTAAAAAAAAAAAAAAATCAAGATAATAAGTAATTGTGAATGTTACCTATACATCTTATATATATATATATATATATATGTTTGCTATAAAATAAATGATAATATTTTATAAAAAAAATTTTAAATTGTAGATTTATTATACATTTTTAGATTTGATAAATAATATATAATAAAACATTTAAATAATAATGAATGAATGAAAATAATACAATTTATTTAAGATATAAACAAAAATGTTGCAGTAACGTCACACATTGGTACAGGTGAAGAATGTCAGTGATGGGTGATAAAGGACTTTTTTTTTATAAAATGTTTCTAGTAAAATAACTGCATTATCAGTGTATACATTGTAGCAACTGGAGCTTATTTTATTTTGTGATATTTTTTATTTAAAATTTATTAATTACAAGCAAATAGAAAAGTCATGGAAATTCTTTGGTAAAAAAAGAATGCGAACCCTGACTTTCATCAGGCGTGGTCTGTTGAGCGAAGATCAAGGCCATACTTGCACAAAGTGGCCAAGATCAAAGCCAGGAAGATGATACAGTCTTGAGTCATACCATCAAATTAATGAATATAATGTTAGGTGGTTTTGGGAAAATTGTCATATTTCTGTGACATAGAGAGCCCAGTGTGAAGAAGAGATGGAGAGAGAACAGGCCCTGATACTGAAATAAGCCCAGTTAGCCTCTGGTTATTTCATCTATTATTAACTACAGTACAAGAGGAGAACTTTGTTTGGGGCTGTGTGATGACAGAATTTGAAACGGAGCACATTCTCTTAAGGGTCGAAACAAACAGACTTTTTAGCTGGTGGCTTTAGTATGAGCTCACATACACATGATAAAAAACAACGGTAAAAGTTGTTAGCTCCTATCGATAGTCAACAAGTGATGATGATCAACAAGTAAATGAAAAAGTCTTCACAATCCATTTTACTTCTAATGTGATGTATTTAAGAGTTAAATATGCAACTAGAAAAACACAAAAAGAGAAGATGGTATAGTTGCTGACTGTTTTCCATGCAATTACATTTAATTGAAGACTAAAGCTGTAAAGAGGATGCAAAAGCACCATACAAGTATCATGGAAGTGTTCCATATGTCTTGTGTGATTATATGTTCTGAAGACAGACCAAATACACAGAAATTGAAGTCAATATTCAGTGATAATCTTTTCCTGCAGTGAGCTGTTAACTGGATCATTGAATGGAATCAACCGATTCTTTAGATTCAAAATAGTCAATAGAATATTTTAGTCACAAGAATATTTTAAAATACATTTATAGTGCTTTTGCATCTTTTTGAAGTATAAAGTTTTATTGAAATTGCATGGAAAAAGCAGCCAGCACAATTCTTCAGAATTTTTCCTTTTCTGCAGTATTTCGGTTGCATAAAATGCTTAGAATAGTCTTACAAGTTAAGCCAGGCACATATTTAACGACTAGCTAAAACATTCTAAGACTGCACTCAACAGACAGCGATTCTTTCCTTCGACTGAAGCAGATTTAAATACTTACACACAGAATTTGAACATCGACTGTAATCGCTGACTGAACGCAACTGGTTTTGACTGGTTGCGTTTGAGCGCGATCAGTCATAAGTATCAAATTACATTCATAATCGGCCTTACAATTGTGTCCCCGGCTTTAGTCATCTAATTTTTTTTAGTCTTTAACTTTAAGTCAGTTACTAAAAATGTAGATTTGTCTAATTTGAATCAGGAAAATAAGGGTTGCCCCCTTGGCTAACAGTGTAATGTGTATGCTCTGTTTTTAGTTTAGTTTCATTGTGTTTCTTTTTGCCTGTTTGCCCTGTCATTTGACTTGGAGTTTCCTTGTGTGTGCCAGTTTGTTCCCTTGGTTAATTATTCTGTTCACCTGTTGTTCAATTAATTAACTCATTAGTTCCTTTGTGTATTTAAGTCCTGTGTTCATTCAGTTCATTGTTCGGTGTCTTCTGTGGTACATGGTTATGCTATTTCTCCTTCATTTGCATGTAGTTTCCTGGGTGTTTGTGATTAAAGATTTTTATTTGAGCTATCTATCTCCTTCATCGTATGATATTGATAGCACCCACTTGTGACAAACTTCTAGTTGGTCAGACTAGTTTTTAAGACACAGTCTTAACATAGAGGCTAAGTTTATGCAACTGGCCTCCCAGTTTGGAACAATATGATTGAACTGCCCCTTTAAAGTTACCATGAAATCAAAATTGACAATTTTTGTTTTTTTATGGAATATTGCAGCATCTATTATGAATGATTTATCCATGCACATCATTTTTCAATTCATGTGCCCGATCTTTTAATCGAAATAACTTCCACTCCCACTTGCATCTCTTCTCTTTTCTGATGATGTGTTTACTGGTGCGAGGGCAGGGCAAGCTGTCACTCACATGAGATCCACCAATACCAAACCACAACCATCCAATCAATTCCCTGTGGACAAAATCAAGTCCTGCCCTTCATATTTTCTTGTTCAAGCAGCCATTTCACTTGGATATACATCACAATAGGGAAGAAAAGATGATCACAACTTCAGTTTCATGCTGACTTTAAAACTCGGACGGCTTCTTAAAGACACGTAGCGGCCTGTAGATTAATGGCAGCACTGTAGACTCCTCAGATTCCCCAACACACACTCATTCTCTATAAGATATTGCTGAGTCATACACTGTGGCTCAAGGAGATTGGCTTTCTATGAACATGGTGCTGCCAAGCTGGCAAAGTCAAACAGATCCAGCATGCACCCACGCCACAATAAATGAATTCCTGTCAATAAATGTATGAGTGCAAGTGAATTATAGTTATAGGTTCTCTGTAGGAATGAGTCGATACTAGTCATTCAGTCACCCAACAACCAGCTAGTCAGTTAGTGAGTTAGACTAGTTCATCTAGATTTTTTCCCCTGTCATGTTTCAGTTTTGATATCTTTTGTGACAGCTTTAATTAGCATGCTGACATTGCTCTTTGCCTAATTTGTATGGTAAAACCTAGTCAATTAAAAAAAAAAAATAATAAAAAATGAATTGAAGAATCTCGTCATTTTAGTTTGACCTAAACAGTTTGTGTGGCACATTTCTGTGTGGCTATTGAAGGATCGGCCAGTGCAAACAATATTATTCTGTCAAATAGGATACTCTTTATTTCTTTACTTTTCAGATTTCTTAATCTACTTGACAACTAAGGCACAATTCAAGATAAACAGTGCCATAAAAAGGAACTAATTTATTCTCTATTCTTAAGCACAGTGGGTGGAGGTGAAGAATTGCTCATCAGGTTATTCTAGTTATACAATATTGAAGCTGCATCTTTATCCTGAGCTCACAGCAATGCTAAGATACAACTATACACTTTAATAGAATACATATAGTAATTAAAAAAAAAAAAAAAAGGTTAATGAAGGTGATTATAGGGTCACTTTTATTGCATGAGGAAGGATATTTGATGTCAGTGTATGTTTTGAACTCAGTTTTGTTTTATGAATCTAGGGTTCAGAACATGAAACGTACATTAGAAGTCTTCACGTGAAGACATTATGTTTTTATAGTCTAGCCTGAAGTACTGCATTAATAACACTCTTCTGAGATTCTGAAATGATGTGAAACTTGATTTTCTTATCATTTAGAGTTTACGAATCTAGTGCACACCTTAAAATGCCAGTTTTTTTATTTACCACCAGCGCCAGTTGTGATTAATCACTCAGTAAAATCATAAAATATTCACTGGCAAAACAGCTAATAAATGAAATGTGTTTCTTGGAAATATGTAATGTTTTGGGAATACACTGTTAATGAAGAGAAACGCTTTTTCCTAAAGATTGGTGTAGTTCTAGTATTCCAC
Organism: Ctenopharyngodon idella; assembly: GCF_019924925.1. Taxonomy (NCBI): domain Eukaryota; kingdom Metazoa; phylum Chordata; class Actinopteri; order Cypriniformes; family Xenocyprididae; genus Ctenopharyngodon; species Ctenopharyngodon idella. The sequence continues at coordinate 28,838,754 of NC_067225.1, read as the reverse complement.
CAGCAGGGGATAACTGGCTCATGCTAATCAGACAAACCTTGACCTTTTGATTTTGATGGGTTTACAAATCAGTCTCTGCACTAAAATGTACTGCACAAACTGTACACATCAGATCTAGAACATTGTTAAAAATAAACTTTAGCCAATCATTTCTAATGTTGGGTTTGGCTTCCTTCAGAAGGACAAATAAAATGACAGAGAGGCTTAGCATGAGGAGGAATACTGACTGTTCTGCTCAAGAAAGAAAACCATCGACAGTTAACCAGTCACCTGAGACAGGAAATGCTAGTTGCCACATTTATTTTGTCTGTGAGAATAACACTAGTGGCGGTAAGCCTTGCTAATAAAGGGTTCAGTTTTGTGGCTTCAGCTCATTGCTCTACTCTGTATTTTCCACAGATAATGACGTTTGTTCTGCTTTCTTCTTTTGCACGCAAAATGGATGTGCTTCTCTTAAAAATGACAATTTTAAGTGTGTACTTACATTTAAAGAAATCATACTATGTTGAAACCTAATGTGGCAGAAGTAAAGAAATTGTTACTTCAGAAGAAGGAACTTGCTACAATGAGACACTTCCTCTTTTGAGAGTAGCTTACAGTGGGGCTTTGTCAGCTGATTCTAAATGAAAACCACAGCATAATGTAGCATAATGATGTACTATTATGCTTGGATTATTATGGGTATATTGCTTAAAAATCATTTGAAATTGTATATAGTGAAATACAATAGTGAAATAGTCTCCAACATCACAATTTTAAGTATGCATTAAGTACGTTGGTTGAAATGCATCTTTGCTATCGTCTTTGGTGTATGGTTTAACAGACAAATGTACATAGTTATAAATAAAACAGAGACTGGCCTGTACTGTACAGTTTTTCTGTTCTCGGAGCTTATATAATCTTTTTTTTTTTTTTTTTTTTAAATGCTTAGGGATCATATGTAGAAGTAATATTGAATAATAGTCATACACTTTTGAAGAGAAACCCTTAACATTTATAAATATCTCATCAGATGTGCTGGGTCATGACTGTGGCCTCTGAAGCATCTTACTGCTCTCCGCAGATTAGGAAGAAAATGGCTTTTTATAATCCAGATTTGGGAAATAATGGCTTTATGTTTCTCTTCATGTTAGACTGCCATCATACTAGAAATGATATTCAGCTGTATAATTTGGAAAATAAATAAATGACACCAGTAATTTAGTCTCTTTCTCTCTCTCTCTCAGGGTGATAAATGCTGGGAAGAGCATGCTGAATGAAGACCAGGCTTCCTGTGAGCTGCTGTTTGTCAGGAAGATGAGTAGTAAGCAGCAGCGCTGCTCCATGTTACTGGAGGACAGTGGGGTAAGTTTGTCTATGACACAACATCCTGAAAACAACAGGATGTAGCCAAGCAGTTTTGTGGCTGTGTCACTGTCATCATTTTTTGTTTACATGAAAATACTGCATTTGAGTACTGCAGAAAACATGCTAATGCCAAACTCTTTTAAAATCAATAGTTAGGCGAGTCTCCAGCGCGCTTCAATTCTTGGTATCATTAATATTTATGAACTCATTGAAACATCTATATAAAAAAGATCCCTAATCTACTTTTGCAGTGCAATTGTTGTGGATCAATTGAACTGGACAAAACTGGTCTCAGGTAAGATTATGAAAGATTTAGCTTGCCGGGGGACGCTCAGCTCGCTGACCCTGGTGATCCCATTGAGCTCTTGCATCTGTTGCTGAGCACATTCATTTGAAATCTAATCTAAATTTGAAGAAAAGCCACATGTATATGAAAGGACTGTCCAATTTTAGTTAAAGTTCTAGAAGTTTCCAAGATTGTGAAACTGTGAACCTAGTTAAAGTCATCATGAAGTCAAAATTGACAATAGTTTTTTTTTTTTAATGGAATTTTTTAATATTTATTATAAATTACTTTTCTGTGTACATCATTTTTTTTTTATTTCATGTGCCCTCATTATATTTCATCAAAATAACTTCCCCTCCCTCTTGCAGTGGCTTGTCTTCTGTGTTTACTGGCATGAGGGCGGGGCAACTCACATGAGATCGACCAATAGCAAACCACAACCATCCAATCAATTCCCAATGGACAAAATCAAGCCCCGCGCTACATTTTTTCTTGTTCGAGAAGCCGTTTCACTCAGATATACGTCACAATAAGGAAAAAAGGTCATCATGCCGACTTCAAAATGTCAGACAAAGCATAATTCGGCCATCATTATGAAATGTAAAATAACTTTCAACCACAATCATAATAACTACACTTTTCTAAGTCAGTCAAAGAGCAGCTGCCTACAAAAGCTGGTAGTAGCTGCATTTACATGGACCCTAATAATCCTAATGTTATCGGAATAGTAGCGTAGGCAGAATAGAAAAGTCACATGTAACCATGTCAATCGGATTGAATTGGCCAAATCCAATTAAAATTTAGAACGAGCTGTCATTATTGTTGAATAAAATTTCATAAAAGACTGTCGTGTCATTCTAAAGTTCTCCTTCCACTTGTCGTCTTTGAAGTGGTGCTAACTTTAGACTTTCATCTGACTTTGCTTTAGACTTTCATCCACAGACACCTTGTTTTAGGCTCGGGAAGGGCTGTTTTTTGCTTAATTAATAAGGGTCTGTTTACACACACCATTTTCAACTAAAAACAAAACACTTTTTATGAGTTTTGGCCATTCATTTACACGACTACGGCGTTTTGGGGGCCTGAAAACACAAATATTTGAAAACAGGATTTAAAGTTTTTGAAAATGATACTGTTATCGTCTTTGTGTAAACTATGAAACGTCATGCACATGTGTATTATGTGTTCAGTCTATAGGCGCGTAGTGTTTCTTTACAAAGTGAACTACTGGCCTGGCAGCAGAAGTTTTTAGTTGTTTTCGTGGATCCATGTGAACAGGGAACATTTTGACAACATTTTGCGTCGTCTGTACGCAAAAAACACAAAGGAAAAACTTTTTAGTACATCGTTGTCATGTAAATGTACTCTAAAGCAGCATGGCACAAAGCTTCATGTGCTCGTCGTCTCCTAATTTATCCAGAAATCGATAAATATTAAGTCTTTTTAAAACAAAGAAGAAGCTATGGTATGAGAATGCGCAAACAGCAGGCAACTCTGTATTTTGGTGCAGTGTGTGCATGATTTGAAGCTTGTGACATATAAATGCACACATCAACTCGATCGCTTTATTTAGCGTTCATGTAAACACTACGTTCAGAGTCATTAATTGGAATGAATTAATAGACAAAAGGTGTCCATGTAAACATAACTAGTGATTCATCTGAAATGTCACATTAAATCCACCAATAAACATCAGATAACTTAGTTTTACAGATGATGTGAAACTCAGTTATTGAAAAGTAAATCAAAATATAGAACAGCCTCATTGCATAACTGCAGATCTAGAATGATGTAAATGAAGCTGAAATTTCCAGTACAAGCTCACTTTCAAAAGGCCTTTGTGTCTTGGTGAGCATGTTGAAGTGAAACTTCTTCTTTTTTTTTCCTGTGTGATAGTTTTGATCATGTGATGTGGTCCAGGCAGTGTTTTCACCTATCCTGGACTTATGACCTTCAAAGTCTGTGTTCGTGTTTGTATGCAGGCATAAATCTGATCTCTCTGATCCTCATTCGCAGTCTGACCCTTGTGTCCCCTCCGTCTTACCCCAAAATGACACATTTAATCCAAAGTGGAAAGCTGTTCAAGTCTTACTGGTTAAAACGTCTCCTTAGATAATATCGCTTTGTCAATTGAATAAGAAGGGTTTCGACATCTGTTCAAGGGAGGCTTTGGTATTTTGCAGACTGACGTATTTCTGTCTTGATCCCTCTGTTACATTCCTCTCTCTTCGCCATTCTCACTCATCTCATATTTTTCTCCTAAAATTGCACAGGAGAAATTAAAAATAGAAAAAAATGAGACAGTAGTTGATCTGTATTGTCGACAATAAAGCGTAGAGAACTAGATCTTTACATTTTTCTGGAGAAAATGTAAAACTTACTACCACAATTCTAGGAAAAAAAACTTTATGTTTGTGGTTGCCAGGGCGTTGCTATGCAGTTGTTAAAGTATTTTGAGTATTTTTTAGCATGATGCTGTATGTTTGCAAGGGTGTTATGGGTAGTTGCTGTGGCGTTTCTATGCAGTTCAGGTGTTTTATAGCAAGTTGCTATATGGTTTCTAATCCTTACAAAAAAGAAGTTTATTCAAGTGTGCTATTTAGTATACTTCTTTTAGACTAAAAACAAGAAAGTATACTTTCAGTCTACTTTTTATGTATTTTTACTCTTCAGAACTTCTCAGAAATATACTTTATGTACTTCTGAGAAATATACTTAAAATTACACTTAAGTATACTTGACTTATACTGACAGAATATTCGAAGTATATTTGGCCTATACTTGTACTCAATCTTCTGATCGAGATATACCTGTACGTAAACGTATAATTAAGTATTCTAAGTATAATTGGCTTGTAGTTGTGTTTACTCTATTGATTGAGTAGTCTATTAAATACGTAGTTTTACATACTGTCTTATAAAATTTGTTTGAAAATATTGATTTATAAAGAAAATATGTTCCTAATTCTAAGTATGTGAATTTTTGTGTAGTCCACTGGTAGTGTACATAGGAATTCACTTCAAATCTATTTAACTCTTTTCCCGCCACGGAATATTCCTGCAATCCATGTTTTTGCTGTTATACAGTAGGGGGCACTATTACACATCTTCTAGTATAGAATCTCTGGATCAAAACACAGGCGAAGACATAGAAACAAGTGATAGAAGCATTGCTTACTCATGTGTAAAATAATACGATCATCAAACATTAAACTGCCTAATGTTACCAAACGTTGACTCAGGAAGAGGTATAGGACTGAACAAGCTTTGGGGGTGTTGAAGGAAGCGATCTACTCCATCTATGTTTTGATCATCATTCTGAATCCACTTCAAGTGTTGAATAAAGTAGTTGTTGTTGTTGTTGTTTTAAGCAGAGGCTCTGTTCTTTCTTTTGATATATTGCATGTTCAGATTTTCATACGACAAAATATTCTGGGGGCCATTTTGTGAAAATGATCAAAAATGCTGGAGCTGGCTGGCAACTTTATAAAAAAAAAAAAAACGCTGGCGGGGAAAGAGTAAAAATTAATACCTAAATAAGAACATAGTAGTATACTTATAGTTCACTATTTATATATTATTTTTTGCACTTTAAGTAGGATATTAAGGTCACTTAAAGAACTCGCAAGTATACTTGCATAAAAAAAATAAATAAAAAAAACTAGTAGTTTATTGAGAGTATACTTCAAAGTGTCAAAAATGTGCTACAAGTATTTAACTAGTAAACTATCAGTATACCTACACGTTCTCTTGTAGTATAGTTGCAGAACAACACGTACTTGTAAACTAGTTGTATACTCAAAGTTTACTACTCTTAGGCTGTATCCGAAATCACATACTTTCCTACTATATATAAGGCAAAAAACAGTATGTGACAAAAGAAGTATGTCTGAATTCACAGTACTCATAAAATAGTTGCATAAAATTCCTGGATGACCTACTACTTCCGGCGAGATTCTGAAGTGTGCATACGATGACAATTTACTATCCCATGAGGCCACGGGTGAGGATTTGTGAATGGCAGTGAAGCAACACAACTGACGCTGGTAGGCCACGTGATAATGACAACATGGCAAATGTAGTACGTGGATTAAATTCGTGAAGTTATTACTTATTCAAAATAAGTACCTACTCAAGAGAGTATGCGATTTCTCACACAGCATCATACTTAAAGTATTTAGTCCCGAGTAGTATTGAAATAGTACACTTACAGGTATACTACTAGTATATTGATATTAGTATACTTACTACATAAAGTATACATGAAATATACTTGAACTTTACCTAAGTATACTTGTAGTATATGAACTTGAAGTATACTTATTCTTGGTAAGGGAAGGTGTTGTGGATAGTTGCCAGAGCATTACTAAATGGTTGCTCGGGTATAATGGGTGGTTTCCAGGGCATTTCTTTCCAGTTGCTAGGCTGTTCTGAGGAATTTTAATTTATTTTTTGCTTTATGGTTGCTATTTACCTCCCTATTTAATGTCATTGATGTGTATGAGAAACAGTTGAGTTCAATGACAAGATCTCACTTGTTATTTTCTTTTGCGTAGGTCTTTTCCAACAATTAGAAATGGACTGGTAATCTCCAGCAGTATTTACTCACGAGAGGTTGTTAACCAGGACAGTGACTTCTGTCTCTCTTTCGCTTCTGCTTACATCACATGATGTTGCCCTCCCCCACTTAATACCCTCTCTCAACTCCTCTAAATCAATTACATCATCCTATCATCTGCTGTGTTGCCTGTCTGAAAGAGTCTATATACAGACAAACAGGCAGATAAAAAGATAGCAAGGCCACATATTCACTTGACGTGGACCTCTTGCTCTTTAGAATCAGAGATCCAGCCACAAACATTTGCTGCTGCCACGGGCCTTCCCAGCTGACCGTTGATCTTACATGATTGAGCGGGTGTAAGCTCTCTGAGTTAATCTTGTCAACAGGTAATGACAGGAAATTGAGATCGGAGAGTATTTCTAGAAAAGCTGTGGAAAGTGTCGAGATGCCACCCTGTGGTTTTAAAAAGGCTTTGCATGCTGTTGTTCCGTCTTACGTAGCTCTATGAAATACTTGATACTGATTGGTCCATTGTGGCATTCTGCAGTCAGATGTTTTTGTAGAACATTTACTATAAATGACCTATGTCTCAGAAACCCGATTATTCTGCTACTACTTTTCACTAGTCAATAATTAAAGGGGAAGCATATGATTTTTTTGCAATGTACAATACTTTCTCCTGTTCCAGCATAATGCGCAGAGACAACTTCAAGTAAACCGCTGATAGTTTTGAGTTTCTGAAATGTGTAAACAGTTTGGCTCTTTCAAAACATTGCTCTGATTGTTTGAACTAAGAGGTCAAAGTTCAGCTAGGTGGCATGATCCAATTGCAACCTACTGGTAGAAGCTGTAACTATAACATTATGAAGCATCTTAAAAAGCATAAAAATAAAGAGCATCTTTCTTCACTGACACCTTCAAAAGTAGCTGTATATTTATTCTGACAAAATAAATAAATAAATATATACCCTAATTTTATATATATTTTAATATATTAAATATTTTACATAAATATGTATGTATACTTTATTCTTATTAACAATTTATATAAAATTATATTAAAGTATATATAAAATTAGGGTACATTATATATTTTTATATATAATTTTACATGCATTATATATAATTTTATATTTAATATATTAATATATATATAATTATATATATATATATATATATATATATATATATAAAATGTACCCTAATTTTATATATATATTTTACAAAAAGGTTGTATGTTAACATTAATTAATGCACTGTGAACTAACATGAACATAAATATTTTTATATAAATTAAAAATCTTTGTGTGGTTCAACAGGTCAACGTGGCTCACCCAATTGCATAAGTTTGGGACGGGGCTACCTGATTATTTGAACAATGACATACATTACAGAAGGAAAGATATTGTTTTGCGATTCTATTTCATGCTAGTAATGATGCAGAAATTACACACCTTGTCCTCTTCCTCGTCCCTTCAGGACCCCACAGGCATTCCCATGCACTTCTGGGGAGTGTTTGATGGACACGCCGGCTCTGGTGCTGCTCTCATGGCATCCAAACTTCTCCACCGTATCATCCGCGATCGGCTTTGTGATGTCGCCCATCTTCTAGAAAATCAAAACAGCCCTCCGCCAATCTGCCTGGCCAAGAACGGGAGCCCCTTCCAGGCTGAGGCGAAGAAAGGGGCTTGCCTGGATGGAGAGGACCAGGACGGGCTCCCAGATGAGCCGCGGTTCCACATGGAGAAAGACATCAGTGTGGAGAGTCTGGTCATGGGGCTCATAGAGACCGCCTTCAAACAGATGGTGAGAACTGTATAGGATGAGATAAACCTGTGGTTTTAGACTTTTTTGACTATGGAGGACTAGGTGTGCCACTTAAGGATGTGTTCACATTTGGCAGGTTTGGTTCGATTAAAACGAACTCTGGTGCGATTGCTTTGTTAGTACGCTTCATTTGAATAAGTGTGAACGCTGCCATCTGAACTCTGGTGCGCACCAAACAAGTGGACCAAGACTGAAAAGATGGGTCTCGGTCCACTTCCAAACAAACTCTGGTGTGGTTCGAATGAAATATGATCGCAACACGGACCAAAGACATATAAACGAACCAAAAACAGGACATGATGTCACAAGATGTGACCCTAAAAAGGACAGAATGCTCAAGCATACCAGTTTTTTCTCGTCATAGCTACGATGTTGCCCATCACAGTTCGGTACAGGCGTCAGAACCACGTCTCCTTACATCAGATCTTCGTTTGTGTGTGTGATGGAGAATTCCTGCCTCTTTTTTGACTCCTTTACACATTTTATAAGCTCTTCACGCATTGTCAGCTCCATCATATACAGTACTATCATATGTACGCACATACAGCGACCGCATTTAGCCCAGCACACAGCATTGTTTTAGATGTTTGACATGTTTCGTCACAAAATATATGTCATAAAAGCCTTTTTTTGTATCTTTAGGTTCGGTGTTAAAAATGACAGTGTGAACGCTAAGCGAACAAAGACTAAATGTATACATTTCTGCTTTGGTTACCGAACTACAAGTGTGAACACATCCTAAAAAAGAAAATAATTATCAATGTATTAAAAAATACAAATGTAAATAAATAAATCACGTTACAAATTGACAAATATTTTAAGTTAAGTTAAAAATTTAAGTTGAGTTAAAAATGCTATTGGAAAGTTCAAACTTGTGAGCAGCCAATGAACTTCCAACTGAATTTTAAAGGGATCCTATTATGCTTTTTCACATTTTCAGCTTTCTTTACTGTGTAATGCTGCTGTTTAATCTTGAAAAAGGTCTTATAAAGCACAAAGTCCACTCCAAACAAAGGGAGTTATTCTCTTTTTTTTCGGCAAAGGATAGACTTTAGAATTCATGTTGTTGGATCTAACATCCATGTGTTACTGGCACCAATAAGACTGGGCTTTATACATAGAATACAGATTTTCAGAGTGTGATTTTGCTGAATGTTGTGCAGATGTATGCAAACAGAAGAAAATACTGAGTCTGTTTTGTGCCACTCAACAGGACGACCTGATAGAGAAAGAGAAAGAATCTTACAGCATCTCTGGTGGCTGTTGTGCCTTGATTGCAATTCACTTGTTGGGGAAACTCTATGTAGCAAACGCTGGAGACAGCAGGTAGGAGGCCTTAAAAGATACAGTGATTAAATGTGCATGTTATATTAGCAGGCTAACAGAAGATGGTCTTTATCTTTAGATAAAAGTAAGAAATGTACATCAAAAAGTTAATTATACAAAATAAATAATCTTGTACCCTAATCTTGCCAAGTTGCATTGACTTTAAAGCTGTGAACTTTCATTTCTAGTGTTTAGTGAGTGTAATGTCATTTTGGACATTGTGTTATATTTGCCACAGTAAACACTGATTTTTTTTTTTTTTTGTCTAAAGTTGGAGGAAATTGTTATTGCTTGAAATGAAAAGATGACATGTCTCTACAGAGACAATGCTGTATTCTGATTTACTGTTATTGCAACAGTAATATCCATGTTAATTTTTCAAAGATGTTGGCCAAATGACTCAATTACTGTGACAGTTAGTTATCCATCATGATCATCTTTGGAATTTTAGCAATAAATGAGAAAATAATGCACACCACTGCATAGCAGACATATATTACTTGCTATTTACCATCCAATGTTTCTATAAGTTGTATAATACATTCAATATTAGTTGTAAATCACCTAAAACAATATTATTTCACTTCAGAGCCATAATTGTCCGCAACAATGAGGCCATCCCCATGTCCAATGAATTCACACCAGAAAGTGAAAGACAGCGGCTACAGTACCTGGTGAGTCACCTGTGTTATTGTCCCAAAATAATTCCCATTCCATTCCTAGCTTCATTCTAAATCCTGTTCATTCATTATCCTGTGGGACTGCTCCATTACTATTATAGATCTTCAATTCTGTAACACTTCCTTTGCATTTGTGTTGCTTTTGTCTAGGGCTTCCTCAAACCGGAGCTACTTGGGAATGAGTTTACACATATTGAATTCCCCAGACGCATACAACACAAGGAACTCGGCAAGAAGATGCTTTTCAGAGACCACACAATGACCGGATGGTAATTATGAACAGCACATTATGAGGATGAATTATAGCAGCTGTTATTTTATAACAAACTATATTGTTTTGATTGAATATATACTGTATATATATTCAAGTTGTTTACTTTATTGCATTCATAACCATTACCTGTTATTATTTTAGGGCGTATAAGACAATTGTAGAAGATGATCTCAAGTTCCCGTTGATTTATGGGGAGGGGAAAAAGGTGAGCAAATAATTCTGCTTCTTTTCTATTTAACTTTTATTTAACTTGAAAAGTTTCTGTAAATGGATTTTATTTTAAGCTGCATAACAATAACATTTGTTACAGACCTAACATGTAATCTAATAAAGGTGTCTGAAGCTTTTTCCACACAGTTTTCACAGCTATTTATTACAAAGCAGGAGTAGTGAGGTGTTGCAAATGGGAATGATTTAGGGCAGAATAATGGTTTGATAAAGTTTGAATGCATATAAAATAACCTTTTTGCTGTAATGGCACATAAACCTGTGAGTGAGTGTAATACCAATACCAGACATTTTTTGGTCCCCATTAGGAAAACAGCTTATAAGTCATACAGAATGATGGTTTTTGAAAATGTAAAAATGCAGACATTTTTCTGTGATGCGTAGGTTAGGGGTAGGGAATAGAATATACAGTTTGTACAGTATTAAAATAATTATGTCTATGGAATGCCATCATAAAACATGAAAACCCAACCTGTGTGCATCTGTGTGTGTGTGTTTGCTTGTAGGCTCGCGTCATGGCTACTATTGGAGTGACGCGTGGTTTAGGGGATCACGACTTGAAAGTGTACAACTCCAACATTCATATCAAACCCTTCCTATCCTGTTGCCCAGAAGTGAGTATATAAATGGGTATTTATGTGAAAATATTTGTAAGGTCATTTATTCACTCATTCAGATCACTTCTTGTTTAAGTGGACAGTTCACCCCCCAAAAAATGTTTTTATGTAAATAAAAAAAATGAAGCATAACTGCATGAAAATAGTATAATATCATGCTCATATCTAGGTCAAGGTGTACAACATCTCTGAGCACAAACATGGGTCCGATGATGTCCTGATCATGGGTAGTGATGGACTATGGGACGTTACGACTGATAGAGATGTTGCCGAAGCAGTATCAACTTTCCTGTCTGGCCGTGAGCCCAGTGATCCCTTGAGGTTAGTGTTTGATCTTTCCATCATAACTGACCTGATCACAGGTAGATCTCCTGGAGATTCACTTCATTTGAGTGCACATATTTTCCCCACACATTCACAAAACTGCAACGCTAAAGCTGTCAATGAATTTTTATGAATTTTTTCATAATTCTTTGATGAATAGAATGTTCAAAAGAATAGTATTTATTTTTTTAAAAATGTAACAATGTAGAAGTCTTTACTGTCAATTTTGATTAATTTAATGCATCCTTACTAAATAAATGTATTAATTTGTTTTAAAAAAAATCTTACTGACCCCAAACTTTTGAGTGGTAGTGTGTATCAGGTGTGAATCAGATGTGTTGTAGTAGTTACACCAGCAGATGTCAGTATACAGTTTTTTTTACCACTAAGGCCCTCTATGGTAATTTTTAATTTACTTTAATGTTCAAATGATGATGTTATTTTTGTCATTTTATTTTTTTAAAGGTACACTTTAGCAGCACAAGACCTCCTGATGCGTTCTCGTGGAGTCCTGAAGGAGAGAGGTTGGCGGCTGCCCAACGAAAGACTTGGCTCGGGTGATGACATCACCGTGTTTGTCATTCCACTGGCCGGGGCAGAGTTAGAAACATGACCAGGTTGGTCCACCTTTACTGGACAAGCACACCAGGACACATCCTTGGCTCCATCCCAGAGAAAGGGCTAGGAAAACCAAGAAATCCATTTTCACTCTGTCAGATGGCTCGGAAACGAGAGATGTTAAATGCAACTTTCCCTTGTCCTCCTTCTCCTCCGAGTCGTACCATGAATATCGTCAAGCCCATGTCAGGTGTGAGGTGACGTCATCAAGTGCCATTTCTCTCGCTCTCCATCACCTTTCTGATTTGTCGAACGCAACCTCTGCAAGTCAGTACGGGACGGGAGGGCTCGTAACGCTTGGGTATTCTTTAACGTCAGTGGGTCATTTGAATCTGAATCTCAGTGTGGCAAAGGAATAAGCCAGTACTGCTAAAAAATTTAAGCCCTGATGGCAATGGAAATAAAAACCGAAGCACTTTATATGTAGCAGAATCCATTTGAGCTGTAATTTAAACTGCTGATTATATTTGCTAACTATTCTGGGCTGCGTTTCCCAAAAGCATCGTAAGCCTAAGTTGATCGTAGAGACCATTGGTGGCAGTTGTTCTATGATCAACTTATGATGCTTTTGGGAAACACAGCCCTGTCTGTCTCCAAAGAATGTTTCTGCTGACCGAATTTAAGGTTTTCTATAGCAAGATGCAATCAAACGACAAAAACGATGGGCATTTCCTGTGAATGCATAGTATTTTTCAATCATTTCAGCTGTTTCGGGTTCAAACGGGCATAGTTTTACATGAACCAAATGCAAATGTCTATATTCTGGAACAAGTATTAAGCATTCTTCTGTAGAACTAGTTGAACCAGGCTCTTTTTCCCTAAACCTCCAGAAAGCCATGTACAAATAACCTAAAACATCATTGACGTGCACCAGGCTTTCCATACCCAACTGAGCTGATTGCTTGAACTGCTGTAAAGCTGAATGACCTGTTTATTTTGCTGTAGATAAAACCTAATTTGGTCTGAAACTGTGTCAATAAACAATCTCAAATCAAACAACCATGTAGATCCAAACCTGAAACTGAGAAAAAATCTTTTTGTACACCTTGAATGTACCATATTTCCTTTACTTGATGTCAGTGTTGTGTCTGTGTAGTATAGTACATATATATATTGATTTCTGCCTTTCAAATGATGATTCATTGTAAAAGGAGCACTCTTTGCAAATTATGTGACTAATTCTAAATAAATCTATCCTTTTTATAATGACTGTTGTTATTTTTGTGCTACATTAATTTGCTCTATTGTGCAACAGAAATGAGTGTTACTGGTGTTATTGGTTTATGATGCGCTTGTTTTGTTCTACCACTCCACCCTGCTGTTAAGAAGCAATTGCAGCTATTTACAGATATTTATTAAGACTATAATAAGGATTATAATACATGCTGTTCCAGAGAGTGACCACTGTAATTCAGATGTATAAAACAACGTCTGAAAGTACATCTGATTTTTGAAAGAAATCTCTTATACCCAACAAGGCTGCATTTATTTGGTCAATAATACAGTAAAACCAATAATATTAGAGATGCGCCGATATATCGGACATTAATCGGTATTGGTCGATAAAAGCAAATTTACACACTATCGGCCGATAGTTTAAAAACAGCAGATAGTCAGGGCCGATATATCCTGTCAATCAAAAGAGGGCAGGAAAATGCACTGCATTTGGGCTTTGTGTAAAGAAAATGCGAAGAAACCAGTTTGGTGTTCAGTATTAATAGTAATAATATGAATTAAAAACATTCAGAAAGTTAAGAAATATTAATTTAATCTTCAGAATTTAGTTAATGTGTGCTAATATTAATTAGAGTAATGTGTTTTTCATAACTGATACCAGTTACTCTAAAACAAGTTGATGAAATGGAGAGAATAATGTTTTTATTTGCATTTCTTTCAAAATATTATAATTAAAATATAATGATTAATTATTAATTATAATGAAATCATTAATTTAAAGGAAGGTATAAAAGGCAGAACCCCCAAACTATCGGTATCGGCAGATATCACTCTGAATAATCGGTATCTGTGGAGAAATTTAGTATCGGTGCATCTTTAAGTAATATTATGAAATCAAATTAGTGAAAATAACTTTTCTATTTTCATATGTTTTAAAATGTAATTTATTCCTGTGTTGGCAAAGCTAAATTTTCAGCATCATTGCTCCAGTCTTCAGTGTCACATGATCCTTCAGAAATCATTCTAAATGCTGATTTGCTGCTCAAGATTTCTTATAATTATCAATGCTGAAAACAGTTGTGCTGCTTAATTTTTGTAGAAACCTTTTTTTTTTTTTTTTTTTTCAGGATTGATGAATAGAAAGTTGAAAAGTTCAGCATTTATTTGAAATAGAAATCTTTTTTTAACATTGTTTAGGTATTTTTATAGTCACTTTTGACTATGAATGGTAGTATATATATATATATATATATATATATATATATATATACACACACACACACACATATATACCCTCATTTTATATATTAATATAATTTTATGTAAATTGTTAATAAGAATAAAGTATACATACATATGTATATAAAATATTTAATATATTAATATATAAAATTAGGGTACATTATATATATATATATATATATATAAGCTGTCACAATGGAACAGCCTATTATACACTTTTCAGCACAATTTAAACAGTGATACGATTATGACACAAACAGCAATTTGCCCGTGAAATATTGATATAATAATTTATCACATTTAAAACTCATGTGACAACTTCCCTTCCCTTCTGAGAGCAACACAGTTGTACATTTCGATTAAATCCTAATTATACGGTTCTTGTCCCAGTGCATGTCAGTGTGATTTTATTGTGCTCGCTTGTTTACCTAGCAGTTATAAACAAAAATGCTGATCTTAGCATAGGAACCAGGCTACACAGCAGCTTGATTTATTGGTTTGTGGTGAACGACACAGCCTGCCGGGCAGCTTCTCTCCACAGCGATCAGAATGATGTCATTATTATCGGTGGCGGAGGGAGGGACCGCAGTGATCCTCCTCAGCGCCGAACCGCCTCCTTCACCAGTCAACATTCAGCAGCGCAGCGGTCGACAGTGATTCCCATTAATGCGGGCGGGTCTTCGTCTCTTAGCAATAATAGCGTGAAATTTCTCCACATTGCGCCTGAAACTTGGACAGGGAATTTGATCCCCGCGAGGATATAAGGTATTTATGTTTTCATTTGTGTACATGACATCTTATTTGACATGTCGGACTTTAGGAATTTTGGTAGAAAACAAGTTTGCTGAGGCGGTCTGGGGAAAGTAGGTGGTGGCTCGTGAACTGCGAGCCGCGATAGTTCTCTTACAAGCTCGCTGATGTTTTTAACCACTCGTGATTACGTGGAAATTATGTCAAATTTATAGTTTAAACAGAGCCATACTTACAGCGAGAATCCACATTTAGAGTTCTATCGAGTGTTATAGAGGTATTAAAAATTACACAAAACACATTTGCCAAAGCTCCGCGCGAGTTTTGGTTATATTCTTCGATATATTGCCAACTAATTAATTGCTCGCGTTTCGGGTCGTGCGGAAATCAGTTTCCTACAGTCATACAAGGGCGTTGCAGTCGACAGCGCTTCAGTTGAGTTCAAAACTTTTCCCCTAAACCCAGCCGAGCGACTAACTAACCTGTTGTTCCACCGAAGAGACTGTCAAGATGACATGTCTGCTTATCTATAGCTCTGCCGTCTTAAAATTCGCCTTAGGCCAAAGGCTGTGTTCTGTGGCAAACAAATGCTTGGATAAGACTTAAGACAGGCCTGATCTTTAATCCTTGAGGTGTTGTAGGCCATTTTACACTCCTAGCCTTGAGTTCAGATAGCCTTGAGAGACATTTCATAGTTTATACCCAGATTTCAGTATTTTGTATGATGTAAGGGAAAACTGTTGTTTGTGTCAGTATAGACAGTGTTCCCATGGTTCTGGGAATCCTGGAAATGTCAGGGAATGTCAAAAGCGTGATTTATTTTTTATTTTTTTAAATTATTATTTTTTTTTCACCAGGCCTGGGAAATTTCTCATGGAAATTAATAAAGTCAAAAGGATATGGAAATTTCAATAATCAATATTTTTTTCCCCTATGTGTGCTCAGTATTTTTTTGACTAAAAAAATACTCTTTTATTCTGATTGGGATCTCTATAAATTGATTTTTAATAATCATTATCCAGTCATCGCAACTGGAAAATTCATATTCTTTGATCAGAAAGAGAGGGTTATAATCTCACTTTATGAAGCACAATATGATATTAATAAGGGTAAACAAAATAACATGGGCATGAACTAATGTTTAAAAATGAGGGAGTTTTGGTTCAAAGTTGATTCTAAAACAAAAAAAAAAGTGTATATTTTAAGATTCTGTGACTGTAACTGGTCACCATTTTTACTATTTGTTTTATTTTTAGTTAAACTTTTTTTAACACACAAAATCGAGCTTGCTTCTGTTCATATTTGCACAGAATTTGTTTTGGGCCCAATTTGCTTTTGGTTACTTGGGAATTTCTAAGGGATTTTTACAATAGCATTTTTTTTTTTTTTAATTAAGGTGACTTTTAGGTTTTGTTATATACATAAATCACACATTGTCACTGTTTTTTGAAAAATACGTTGCTAATAGGTTGTGCAATGGTTGTCCTAGTCAAGCATTGTAATTCCATATCCTTGTTAGTTGTAGTCCTTATTCAACTTGTTAACAACTTTGTTAAAAAATAAAAATGCAACGGCTTTGAAATTGATGTTCAGGTTTTGACTTTGTGTAATTAAAGTTGTAGGAAAAAAATGTCAAAGTCCTGTCAATGAAAAATAATGTGAACCCCAGACCTTAATTTAGAACTAAATTGAAAAATTCCATTCTAAAAACCTATAAAAATTTAACAGAACACTGACTACAAACTGAACTGAACAGGTATTTTAGAAAAATGTTGTTTAAAATACTTTTAGACATGTGGAGGCCAGTTGATGGATATGTAAGACATAATGTCTGCCACAAGTAGAATTAAAAGGCTATTAACAAGGCCTGTCGGGAAATGACAAGGACTGAGCGCCGCCTAAATCCAAAGCTTATTAACTGTTGGTTACCACCTTCTGTTTGTTCATTGTTTGTCTGATTATTTAATGCATTTTGCATTTGAAGAGAGAGGAAGTTGGTGTCAAGACAATAAATCATGCTGCTAAACTAACGATTGAAGACTGAAAGAATGAGACTAAGATTTATAATGCAACAAATATATGCAGTAGAAAATCACAGGTTTGATGGTAAAACTTGTTGCTGTTTTTAAGCAAAAACATCATAATCTTGAACAACCCTTCTCATGTAATAGTTTGGTGCATTAGCGTCACTTGGAGTCTGACCCCCAGACTGAGCTAATATGGATTAGGTTTGCTGAAAATGAAAATTGACCGGTTTCAGACCAGCTCAGCATTACAAACTGCTCCCAGAATCCTCAGTCTGCTTCCTGTTGCATTAAGCCCCTGGCTGCCTTTGTCAACCTGCCATCTGGTGAACTTTGCCACACTTTTCAAATATTTTCAGCAGGAATGCATTTTCAGGTCTACAACCCCTAAGGCACATACTCCATTTTATTTTTTTTATTTTTTTATTTTTTCTCGAGATGTGTCATCTTTGAGTCACAGGACATTTTTAAGATAAGACACTAGTTAGTCCAAATTACAGAGTAGTGTTCTGAGACTTAAGCAGTCCCAAAATGAATTAAAATATAGAAGGTTAACATGTGAAAACTTGGCAGTGAATACAGAGAGAGCTTCTCCTACACACTCTGATAGGCAAAAGGAAGTCAAACCAGGACAAAGACGTTATCATTGCTTACTTAAACCAGATCCCTTCAGTTTATTGTCTTCTGCATTGATGAGGTGTTCGTGAGGTCATTGTATCACTTGCAGCGTCATACAGGCTATGAAATGAGTCAGTATCTGTCCCTCATGTCACAAACAATTTACAAACTTTTATACTCAAAAATATTTAGGTCTAATTTTAAGACTTGGTATGCATATAGAGTTTGATAATATGTTTTAAAGTTAAAGTCGGCATGAAACAGAAGTTGTGATAGTCTTTTCTTCCCTATTGTGATTTATATCTGAGTGAAATGGCTTCTCGAACAAGAAAAAAAAATGTATGGCGAGACTTGAATTTGTTCATTGGGAATTGATTGGATGGTTGTGGTTTGCTATTGGTCAATCTCATGTAAGTGACCGGTTGTCCCACCCTCGCGCCAGTGAACGCATCATCAGAGCAGATGAAATGTCGCAAGAGGGAAAGAAAGTTATTTTGATTAAAAATTATGAGGGCACATGAAATAAACAAAAGTAAGGCCTGATAAATCATTTATATACTGCGATATTTACAAATTGTCAAATTTGATTTCAACATGATTTCAAGTGTGAGTTATGGCAGATGTTTTCTTTAGGGGATGATTTTGTTGATTTCAGTCTTATGTTACTCCAGCAAGAGTCAAATTATCATTCTTCATTACTATACTATTAAATGTTCCTCATAAAATTCCCGGCCAACTGTCAAGTATTTCAGTTTTATTTATTCATACATTAGTTTTGGACTCCTACAAACACTTTGTTTGGAGACCTTTCAAGTGTTGGCATTTGTATTGAGTATTTTGCTCTGCTTGTGTAACCTTATAACCTTACTTTAGGCCATGGGGAACATAGATTGGTAAACTGTCTATTAAAGGGATAGTTCACCCAAAAATGTGAAAATTCTGTCATTATTTACTCACCTTCATGTTGTTCCAAATCCATCAGATATTTTAATGAAATCTGATAAATTTCTGTCCCTCCCCTGAGAGTCCACGGAACTATATGGGGTTAGAATTGTTGCAATAATAAATAGATTAAGATCCACAAATAAATATAAAGTGTTTCACAAAAATTAAGAAAATTCACAAATAAAAAAAAAAAGAGTGACACAAACAACTCTGCCTGGCATTCATTTGTTAATCGCTTCTTGTGCATTTGTAAATCCCCGCACACATTTATGGCTTTTGAAAAATTTCTAGTATCAAGACGTGCAGACAAATCCACAAATAAGTGGATTCCACCCACCGTTTACTTAAGCCAATCAGATAACGGCCACATTGCGCTGGCCAATCGTAGCACATTGTCACTACAACCAATCACGTTTGGCTCAAACATGCTTGAAATATAAAATTTCATGCCTAAACACAACCATGCCAAAAACTTTTTTTTTATATAAGAATAAGGATTGTTGCAACATTCTATGTTCTGTAAAAGTAGTTTAATATTAATTTTACAAAATAATAGCAATGTAGTATAGTATATAATATTACTATTATAATTTTTTATTATAAATTAATTGTCATGCTAAGTACACACAAACATCATTAATTCGAAACATGTAATTGGGAACTATATTAGAAGCAAAAAACATTCCTAATATAATATAAGCTAAGCTAGCAGGCTAATCGGGTAGATGTATGCTATGCTATGCTAGTAAGCTAGTAAGGGACTCGATCTCTCGCTACACCGGCTCCCGCCGCGGTGTACAGAGCTGAAGTGTGGACTCATTTTGGCTTTCACTGTAAAGAAACCACTAAGGAGATCGACAAGAGTCATGTTGTTTGCAAAATAGGCCACGCTAGAATCCAATAATTCAATGCTCAGATCATATACATGTGGTGTGTTCATGGCAGTTTTGTCTTTTTTATTTTTTATTTTTGTTTTTTTTTATTTTAGAAATATCGCAATGTATCGCCTTTCCCGTTCCCGTTCCTATTTCTTATGGTAGTTGACTTCGTAATGCGCAGGGCAATGGACCGACCCAAATTCGGAACGGCTGATAGATCTTGACTTCGCCGACGACATCGCCCTGATTGGAGCAACTAAAAAGGACATCCAAGAAATGACGGTGAGCTTGGAACAGGAGGCGGCCAAGGTCGGACTCCGCATAAGTACAGGCAAAACGAAGACCATGAGAATTGGATATGCTGGCAGAAGTAACAACAGCGCCTCTGTGACAGTTGGAAAACATCAAATCGAAGACGTTGACAAGTTCACCTATTTAAGCAGTGTCGTGGCCAACGACGGAGACTCCGAACGTGATGTTGTGTGCCGGATTGGGAAGGCCTCAGCAGTCTTCCAAAGACTTAAGTCCATCTGGGCAGCCATGACGATCTCCATCAAGACCAAGGTGCGCCTGTTCAACAGCATCGTCATACCAACGGCAGTCTATGCGGCGGAAACGTAGAAGACATCGGCCAGGATCGCGCGAAGATTTAGCGTCTTCCAGCAACAATGCCTACGGCGAATCCTGCGTGTAACGTATCGGGATCACATTACCAACAACGAGGTCCATCGCCGAACTGACACCCACCCACTACAAGACGTTGTCACTGAGCGCCGATTAAGATTCGCTGGCATGTCCTTCGACTACCACCAACTCGGCATGCGAAAAATGCCATCCTGTGGAAGCCAATTCGTGTGGAAGCCAATTCGCCATCGGCATCTCATGGGACGAATATTAGCCCAAATTACATCGGTGATGTAAAAGTACAAGCCTCAGTATCACTGCAGCGTGTAGTTGGGGTTTTGCGAGTGGATAATGCAAATAAAAATCTTGCAATTCTGAAAAATACATCTTTGCATTTATTTTGGATGCTGTAAGTAACTTTTACAGTCAAAACTTAAGTCTGATTAATATGAAATATTATTTGTGTGATCAAGTGTTTTAACCGATAAATAATTATGCATATCGCTTGTCTGCTGGGCATTTCACTTTTAAAACCATGATAAGATCTCTTTGGAATGCAACAATCTGTCACGTTTAAAAAGAACCCACCTATATCTTCTCTACAAACATAGGGAATCGTAATACATGTATTTAATGTTTAAAACACTATTTATAATGCTCTATAGATCATTAGATCCATGGAGCTGCTCATATTGTTATTAAAACTGCTTGACTAAAGAAGTGGGAAAAGTGTTGGCTGTTGTGTGACAATAATTTCACCTATTACACAAACTCGCATGTTTATCACGAGGTTGAATCCAGTTATTCATTAGTCAGCAATATTGATGCTTTTCTGTTCTATCTTGAATAACATGATGCTTCCATAATGCGTTGGTCCCATAACAGAGATGTAAAGCGCTGTTTCTCTGGCATTTTCAAAGACTCATAAAATATAATACTTTGGCTTGGCTTGATACACAGTTTAATGGTCTAACAAAATCCAAATTTTAATCATCTTTTACTGTACCAATTTTATGGGCCTTATACTTCCTATTTGAGCCAATGCAGATGAATGAGCAAAGTTATTTCAGGGCAAGATTACCCTGATTGTAAAGCAAATGCCAGGCAGAGTTGTGTTTGTGACATAAAACACATTTGTAAATATATATTTTCTTTTTTTATTTGCAAATCTCATTTTATTAATTTGTGAATTTTTTTTTTTTTTTTTTTTTGGTGAATATCTTTACATTTATTTGTGAGTCTCAATCTATGAATTTGGAATAATGCAACAATTCTAACATCATACAACTAGTACTCTGAGGCTTCAAAAAGTTCATAAAGAGATTGTAAAACTAATCCAAATGAATGGAGCAGTTTAGTCCAAATTTTCTGAAGACACACAATCTCTTTATATGATGAACAGATTGAATTTAGGCTTATATTCACATATAAACATTCATCAACATCGGTTATGGTAAACTAAAGCTCAAGAATGTTTGCTTGACATGCGGGAACCAGTGAGGTTCATTCTCGTGTTACGCATCACTTTTGAGCTTCCGCAAGAACCAATGAGGTTTGGAACGAAAGTCTTACGGGTTTCGAACAACATGAGGGAGAATAACTTTTTAATTTTTGGGTGAACTAACCCTTGAACTGCAATAGATTGTACTTCAACGTATTGCAAATTACAGTGTATTTTAATCCTTTGGGATTAGTTGGACAGTTTCCCCCATCCTCAACTAGAAACCTCTTCTAGTTTTGTTACTAAAAACAATGTTTGTTTAGAAAAACTTTGGGATGTGTCCTGTCCAGATGTGACAAGAAACAAATTTAAGCCAGTGCTGTTTACATGGATTTGAGTCTCTTTCTTGCTGTATGAAGAACGGAGTCTTCAACAATAGTCTGTTTGCTTTTGTAACCTGAATTACCTGCTTTCCTTTATTTGTGTACTTATCTTTTGTCAATAATTGTACAGACATTTTTCAGATGACTCATTTGAGGGTTCAACATGTTTTTTAACACATGAATCATGACTTCAGTTTAAAGGCCTGTTTACAGGAAGATGGAAAATGGCAGGGAATTCCATGCATTTCAGACTTAAGAGATGCAGTGCTTATAAGGAAGTGTCCCTGATCAGTTGCTTGCTTTTTATTCTCTGGCTTTCTAACTTAGTTTCCCTTTTAATATCTGAGAAAGAGATTTCTCCAATCAAACAGGACTCTCTGTGACTTTCTCACACTTAACTTTTTTTAGGCAGTATTGTGTAACATTTAAAATAACGAAACTTCTTATCAAATAAAGAGTGGTAAAAGTGGTAAAAAAAAAAAAGAAAAAGTATGATTATAAGTTGGCTGTCAAAGTTAACATGCATTAACATTATTTATCATTATTTATTATTATTTTTTTTTTTTTTTAGGATAATATATATATATATACTGTTAAGTTACAACTTGTTTTTATTTTCCTAAGCATCCCGGCACAAAAATTGAGACTTTGAACTTTGCTTTTCCTCAGTAAAATTCCCCTAAAATGTTTTGTATAGTATCAACAAAACTTGTCTGATATACAGTCAAACCAAAAATTATTCAGATATTTTTGATATATTTTTACTAGTGGGTGCAGGGCACTATGGTTCATTTATGTAAGTGAGGATAGCAAAATAAAGTAAACTGTGAAATATTATACCCAAAAATTCTTCATACAGTGGACTACCAGTAAAATTGATACAAATTTGGAACCAAAAATTATTCAGACACTTTGACCTGACCATGTTTTGCTTAAGTGTTATCTGACATAATTAAGATTATTTTTTAACGTCTGAGATCTTGTCATATTTTACAATGGTGAATAAACTGTATTAATGAATGAAATGTCCAAGGTGTCTGAATAAATTTTGGTTTGACTGTGTATTCTGTCATAGAAACTGCAACTTCTTTTCTCCAGCTGTTTCTGTGCTCCCTCCCTCTCTGTTACTAAGAAATAAACCCCTGCGTTTCCTGTGGGTGGATGGAGCTTCGTGTGAGAGAGAAAGAAACCCAGGCTGTACTAAAAATAAAGTTCTTTCTGCTCCAAGGAAGCACAATCTGATGGAGGCCCGTTGATAAGTGGTCGTGTTAAAATGAGCCCAGACAGTGTAGAAGACTGTTTGTTATAAGATTACTAAGGAAGAATAGATGAGTGTTGGGCGGCTTGGAACGACGATATGCACAGCTGTGATTCCCTATGGGCACATATTCATCATGGATGCGGGACAAATCTCCCTCATCGCCCACATAAAGACCCGAGCGCAACCTCGCTCACGTCTTCCTCAGAATTCTCACACTACACCAGCTCCTATAAATAAGCGAGTTAGTGCAGATATTGATGTCGGTGATCAAATGCGTGACAGATTAATGCGATAATACATTCTCCTCAGAGATCTCGCTAAGTTGATTATGAGTAAATACTTTCCTCTTTTGCCCTACTGACGTCTTGTAGTTTATAATGCAAATTGATTTAAATTGTGTAGCCAGAGTCCAAAATTACCACTCACCAAGTGGCAGATGTGAATAAAATTGGGTTTGCTGAGTAAATAAAATGCAACATTATACAAGGTTTAAATCAAACTGTAAGAACGATGTATGTGATTAAAATAAAAGATGTACCCCATGCAAGTGCCGTTGTTTTTTCACAAGATGCACACCAGTAATGTTTTTTTCTAGGGTACATTTATAAAAGCTACTTAAAGGTTTAGTTCACCCAAAAATGAAAATTCTGTCATTAATTACTCGCTCTCATGTCGTTCCACACCTGTAAGACTTTCGTTCATCTTCATAACATTACTGCTGTAGTCACATGAACTATTTTAAATACGTCTTTAGTAGCTTTCTGGGCATTGAAAGTGTTAATTGTCTTGCTGGCTATGCAGGCCTCATTGAGCCAGCGGATTTTATGAAAAATATCTTAATTTGTGTTCCGAAGATGAACGAAGGTCTTACGGGTGTGGAACGACATGAGGGCGAGTAATTAATGACAGAATTTTCATTTTTGGGTGAACTAACCCTTTAAATACCTTAATTGAACTAAGGCTTAATCCTGGCTTAGTCTATCTAAGCCCTGTCTGTGAAACCGGGCCGTAGAATTTAATTGTTGAAATGAATTGACATTTTCACTATGAAAGTATATTGACAGGTCTGTTCGTGTCCAGAAGCCTTGTGCGCATTATGTGTTTTGTAGCCCATGAGGATTGTGTCCTCAGGGTGAGTTTTGTATCAGGTTCACATGAAACAGGTGTTCATATCGTGTTTGCATACATGTTTTCGCCTTCTGCTCTTGATTCAGCGGCTTGCATTTGCCTTCAGGTCTGCTGTTTTGGTATGGTGGACAACATATGGCTTATTGATAAAGATAACATTGGGATATACTTTAAAAAAGAGCAACACAAGTAGTTTTGTGTCATGTTGGAGGACCAAGCATGGAAATAATTGAACAGCTGTTTATAGTTTAGTGTTGAATTTTAAAGAATTTCTTGGCCACTCTTATAAATAATAAAAGTGAATGAAAGCAGGCCTATCAAGCTTCAAAATGACAAAAACACCGTAAAAGTATCCTAAAAGTGGTCCATATGACTTCTGAAGAGCCTTGATGTAACCAACAGATGGAAATGTCTTGATCTTCTCTGTGTTTTCTTGAGAGGGATGACTGATTCATGAACAAATCATTTAGGCTAGTTTTATGAACTGATTCTTGGAAAAGACAATTTGTTCTCAAAGACAGCTTTTTTGGACTGGAGCCAAACTCTCAGTATATTTCCATAGTGCGTTCAACTCTTATTTTCAAAAGCTCAACATTAAAGAGTCATTTCATGACATGGAGCCGATTGTGGTTGAAGCAAATCTCATATTTGCTCTCCAGGTATGGCTGCTATCAGGAAAAAGCTGGTGATCGTGGGAGATGGAGCTTGTGGGAAGACCTGTCTACTCATAGTGTTCAGCAAAGATCAGTTTCCAGAAGTCTACGTGCCTACTGTGTTCGAGAACTACATTGCAGACATCGAAGTTGACAGCAAACAGGTTGGTATTGATTCTTGGCCGCCTCCAAACCTCCCGAAGCCTGTTTTTATACAACTCGTCTTAGCAATATTTCCAGACCTTGAGGTTTGGGATGTTTTTGAAAATTGCTGATTGTGAAACCCAAGCTGAGATCTATAAATAACCCAGAACGTCATTAGTTTTATTTTCCTTATTGAGTTTTACCATCATGTTCATCCTGAAGCCAGCTTAGAATCTGTGAACATTGTTGTTGTTATTTTAGTCTGATGACAGTATATCCTCTATAGACACATTATCCAAATATTTATCCAAACGATCACACCAGTAAGTGTAAAATAATAGTCATTGTTTTGGAACAGTTTTGTTATTGTGTGAACTAGAACAATTAAAAAGCATTTTCTGTATTTGAAGTAAAGCTAAAATAAAATAATATACACTACCGTTCAAAAGTTTTTGAACGGTAAGATTTTTTAATGGTTTTTAAAAGAAGTCTTTTCTGCTCACCAAGGTTTCCTTTATTTTTCCTTTTGCAACTTTATAAATGTCTATACTGTCACTTTTGATCAATTTAATGCATCCTTGCTGAATAAAAGTATTAATTTCTTTAAAACTCTTACTGACCCCAAACTTTTGAACGGTAGTGATAATGTTACAAAAGCTTTCTATTACAGATGAATGCTGTTCTTTTGAACTTTCTATTCATCAAATAATCCTGAAAAAAAAAAAAAAAAAAACAGAAAACAGTTATTTTAAATTGTAAAATTATTTCACAATATTACTGTTTTTGCTGTATTTTGGATCAAATAAATGAAGAGACTTCTTTTAAAAAGTGCAACTTTGGCAACTAACTGAAATAAGTTTAAGTAATAAAATTACTAAAACAAAAACTGAAATAAAAATAAATTAAACCTATATAGAAATATTATTATTATTATTTTTTTAATAAAATTAATAAAAATGTCAAAATGCATAACAAAATGACTAATTGAATAGCCATTGTTTTGGAACAGTGTTATTGTAGACTAAAACTATACTGAAAAATAATTAAAGTTAAGCTGAAATAATATATAAATATTAGATGGAAAAATAAAAAAACGAAACTAAATAACTTAAAATAAAAATAAATGAAAGCTATATTGAATTAAAAAAACTGACAAAATAAAAATGACAACATAATGACTAAAGGCACATGACTAAAAATTAAACTAAAATTTGAACTTAAAAATATAAAAATAAGCTAATTCAAAATATGAATAAACACTATAATAGTATATAAATAATGCTTTGGAATGGGTGACGTGAAGGGGTCTGATAGATAGCCCATAGTTCTGATGTTTTGCAGCCCTGACCACTGTGAAAACTAAAGGGGACTTGGCAAAACAGGAAATGGCTGTTCTCTGGTTTCCTGACTGGACTCGAGATATCCCACCCCTGTCGCTGCGACTCGCCAACCCTATATAGCATGATTAAACAGACCACTTCATTTCCTGTGATGGAAGAGGGTTTTTTTTGGGGAAGGTGGGTTCATTCTGTGTCTCCAGCACAGGAAATGTTGAAGTCAAGGAGCAGGATGGCATCTCTTTTAAAACCCCTCGCTCTCTCTGCAGTGTTACACTGCTTATTTTGTCAAGATATAAAAGCTTCCCAGTGGTGATTGAGCATAAATCTTTCCAGCCTTTGGGAACATTCTGTACTTTATTCACCCAGTTAATAAACATACATTTTAAAGTCAACATGAAAATTGGCCCTATTTACTTTTCTTAATACACATTCCTAATTCAGCACTGCATGTTTCTCCAAAGAGGAAAAATACATTTATCTTCATAACCCTTCTCCAAAACTCGCTCTGCAACCGATATGACGTTCATTTTTGGCTGATGCCACCTATGCATGCTCTTTGAAAAACGATGAGCCATTCAAAGTATTATAGGCTTTCTTATTCCACACCTGAACAGATTATTATGATGTAGAGCTTCAGATCAGTGCACAACGGAGGAAAAAATAGTCTCCTCTCTCAGTGAATTGAGGAAAGGTTGTGTAATGATGTGGCATCAGGCTCGGTGTATGACTCAGCCGCGGTATGAAGCTAAGCTTCAGTCCTACAGGAGAGCAGAAGGGATGTAGTTTGATTCCCTCTAATCACCCATTTAACTAATTCAATTCATTAGGCTTGTGATTGGATAAGCCGAGCCTTGTTGTTGTGGCCCTGTACAGATTGTGAGGGAAGAGTGACATATGCGAAGGATTGATACTTTTAAAGTTCATTTGCATTTATAGTAGGGATTTTCAGTATATCTGACACCATATCAGTGTTGGCTGATAACAGTTTTTTTTATAATTATCTGACACTGGAAGTAGAAAGTAAATGGTAAAAAATATTTTTCATAGTTCATATATTTCATTTGTTATATTTATTAGCAATTCTGAAAATGACTGTTTTTTTATGGTGTTGTAAAAAAACACCATTATGAAAAATTATGAAAAATAAATTATATTTTATATATATTTTCAATTTTTTTTTTAAATGTCAGCCATTTCGGTTATTGGCTGTAGCATAACCAAAAAATTCTATATTGGTGCATTTGTAGTGTAAAGAGGCGAAAATACATAATAACCTGCATAATAAATGCATAATAATAACCTGAATATATCTGGTCTGTATAGGTCTAAATAGAAAGGGCTTGTGTGAAGTAGAGAGCTACACGCGTACTCACATGTTTCCAGTTAGCTGTCTTATGCCAGAACTGTTTCTTTTAGGAATGTGTAATGCTCTTTTTTTTTTTTTTCTTTTTTTTTTTGCCTCACTTCTTGTATAGTGGGTTGTACACTCCTAAGGGGACACCTATTGAGACAAGGGTTGCGTGGTCTTAAAGTGTGTATTAAGTGCACTTCTGCTTTTTGTCCAACTTATTTGGTTGTAAATAACCCATCATGTGAAGTCCAGCGAGCTGTAGAGATCATAAAAAGCTTTGACTAGTTGTTTCAACTGAGGTTTGACTCATCCTGTCCAATTTTGATCCACAGGTGGAGCTCGCTTTGTGGGACACAGCAGGACAGGAAGACTATGATCGCCTGAGACCTCTGTCTTACCCAGACACAGATGTCATCCTCATGTGTTTCTCCATAGACAGTCCCGACAGTTTAGGTAAGCATACTTTCCAAAAAGCGCAAAATCTACTTTATAGCTTTAGTTTTGAGTCATCCGTATTTGTGTCAACGCCTTTCTTACTGGAAAAACGATTCACTAAGTCATCACTTATGGAGGAAGTTCCTGTGTTTTGTCTGAGACAAATCATGATAACACTTGTGTCCATGACATCACTGTCCTTTATCTGTCCACTGTCCAGCTTCCCGAAAGAACATCCCAGTTCTTTTCCTTGTTATAATAAATGTCAGGAAGCTTGAACAAATTATATAAGCATGTGTTTAAAAGTTATCACAGACAGTTCTGAGATTATTCAAAATTCAGCCACATGATTCAGCAGAGTTCAGAAGATCAATATATCAGTCATATAATTCCCCCAGCAGTGAAGTGGAATAGAACCACCATTATTCTTCGAAGACTCTAAACATGAATTGCTTAATATCATTAATAGGATTGGATTTGTTGGGGCAAATCCCTTATTTCACATACTTTCTTTGGGTCACATTAACATTACAAAACAAAGTTTTATAACACTGTATGTAAGTATTATTTAACCTTTTTTGTCACCATATGTTTCCTTCAAATTACAGTACCTACAGCTTGAAAGTCTGCAAAGACTTATATTATATTATATTATATATTATATTAATTACTTGTACTTATGTAATGCTTATGTATAACTTTGTTTAAAAAAGATCCAGACTTATTAAAACTGGATACTGCAATTTGTACAATATAACACATTATATATTTTTTAAATATACATGAATAAAATATTTAATGTATATTTGTACATTATATATACATACATACATACAGTGCATACATGTATGTGTATTTTATATATATATTATTGTTATTTTATTCATGCATATGTGAAAGTTTAGGGAAATAATAAATAGATACATGCATACATATGTAGGTTATTATTATGTATTTTTGCTTCTCTACTCAACAGATGCACCAATATAGAATTATTTTTTTTTGGTAATACTGAACTAAAAACAATTTTTATGCTACAGCCAATAACCAAAATGGCTAGCATTTCAAAATATTTAGAAATATATATTTCATAACAAATTATATATATATATATATTATAAATTACATATATTTGTGTGTGTGTGTATATGTATATATGTATATATATATGTATATATGTATATATATATATATATATATATATATATATATATATATATATATAATATATATATATATATATATAATATATATATATATATACATATATATATATATATATAATATATATATATATATATATATATATATATAATATAATATTATATTCATGTATATTTATAAGTTTGTATATATGTATATGATATATTTACATATTATTATTTTTTATTACTATTTATGTATATTTTATATGCATGGTTATACAATTTAATATATATATATATATATATATATATATATATATATATATATATATATATATATATATATATATATATATCTTATATAATTCACATTTGTGTTAAAATCATAATCAATTTTGAATGGTTGTGATCTCATAGAGAATATCCCAGAAAAGTGGACGCCTGAGGTGAAGCACTTCTGCCCCAACGTTCCCATAATCCTCGTGGGCAATAAGAAGGATCTGCGGAATGATGAGCACACACGGAGAGAGCTGACTAAGATGAAGCAGGTGTGTTCCCGGGGCCAGCCGCACCACCACTATGGGGAGTCCCATTAAAAAGCTCTTAGCAGCCAGCATTACTGTCACTCTAGAAGGCCTGATCATTATCATTTGTCAAACTCCTCGTACTCGAGCGATCAGTCCAACCTCTAATAACCAATGACTGATGTTATCATGCCTCGCCCCTTAAATAATGTGTCAGCAATAGCGTTCGGTTATCTGGGCAGATGGCCTCCGTTAAATCAATTTATTTAGTGAGCAGAATTGACATTGTATGTCATAAGTCGGCCTTTAGCTGCAGACAGTGCCTCGCAATACTGCCGTCCATCATTCACAATGTTCAAACAGTAATTTGGTTCTAAATCATATTGAATGTGATGATTCAGTTCCTACTCATCTGTTTTGCAGGAGCCGGTTAAACCAGAGGAGGGCAGAGACATGGCCAACCGTATTAGCGCCTTTGGCTACCTAGAATGCTCAGCCAAGACTAAGGAGGGTGTGAGGGAAGTATTCGAAATGGCCACCAGGGCGGCGCTGCAAGTCCGCAAAAGGAAGAAGAGAAGCGGGTGCTTGCTGTTGTAAGAGAACTTTCCGGTCTTTTTCCAGAATGATCTCCCCACTGACCAGGAAATACCAAACTCCACAAAAAAAGTTTTTGACCAAACAACATAAATACACTGGACTGTATGTCACATTTCATGCAAACCAACAAGTGCGAAATGGAGGAAAGTGAATAAAATATGCATTAAACAGACAGAGGCTGGGCAGAAAGACAGGTTAGATCAAAATATATCTATATCACTGTTTATCATGATTTAGTTTTCCTCTATGGCACAATCTTTTTCAAAATACAAACTTTTTTTTTTCTCTCCAGTTTGTACTGTACGGATGACGTCAGTCATAACGTTATTGTATTTTTGCATATTTATCAATCTACCATTATAATCTGGTGAGAGAACATCTTCATATTATTGTAATCGAAATTAATTTAACCACGTAGAAATCTCTTAAATAGCACAGAATTTGGTAATAAAATCAGTGCCTTCATGATCATTCCCTCCACAATTTGAATGTAAAGTGTGTGTTTTGAGCTTCTCTGTGACTTCTACACACTTTCTAGTAGTGAATAACTCTATGAGCCAATTAAATGTATTTAAAAGTGAAAAATCTTCAGTAATGCTGAGTTTATAGCTTTCATTCCCCAAATAAATATCATTTACATGTAATTTGGAGGCTCAGTCGGGTCTAAAACCAACAATACCAACATTTGTTGTTTTTGTCCTCCATACAGGCATAAACACACACATGTGCTCATGGACTGAGCTCTTTAGATATTAAACTAGTTGAACCTGTCTCGAATATCCAGGCTGAGCTCATGCTGTCACATAATCTGACTGTATTGTCCTACATTAGCCGGCACGCATGCTTGAGTATTGTTAATGCAAATATTATATTCAAGGTGCAATCACTTTTGAAGGTTTCTAGCACTGCGAAACATCAAATAAATACACAAACTGATGATTGTTAGCTAAAGTATTTTAGTTAGAAGAGGCCTTGAGTGCCTTTCCAGTTCCCACAGAATTGTGTGCCTTTAGTTATCAGACTTTAATGCATTTGGGTTGAGATGAGATGATGAACGTTAATGTCCACGCATGCGTTTTGTCACGATCAGTCTTGTAATGTTGCATGCCAGTAATCATGAGGTGTTCGGATCATCACGTTTCTGACAATAACCTTAACTAATCATGCAGAGTTGTGCTTCTAGAAGAAATGTAGCTTTTGTTAGCTGGTGTAGAATCCATATACTGATGTCACTTCCACTGCTGTCCGCTGCTGGTACCATGAGATGTCTGACATGAGGTAATGCTACGTAAATCCAGCCCTGTGTTTCCTGTCTGTGTTGACTTTAAACAAGTGTTTAATTAATTAGCATGGTGTAGCTTTGTTTCCATCGTCTGTTACTGTAAAATAGGAAAATCACAAAAACAGTCAAGTGTTCTGGGTCATATGTCAGCTAAAAATGAAAAAGGATATAGTTTGCATTAAGAAAACGAAAAGATTTAGCTTTAAATTTATTTATATACATATAAAATCTGTTAGAATCATAATTTATATATATTTATGATTCTAACAATTTTTAATATATAATATTTTCAGGATTATTTTGGTATAAATATATATAAAAAGTATATATTTTATGTGTGTGTGTGTGTGTGTATATATGTATGTGTGTGATTCTAACAAATTTTTTATATATATAATTTGTTAGAATCTCACACATATACATACACACACACACATATATATATATATCACACATATATATTAGAGGTTTTTAGTTTATTTTAAGGTGAAATATGATCCAGGCATTTCTTTGTGAGGCAAATGTTCCTTGGGGTATTTTATGTTTAGGTCCATCTGAAGCACAGAATGTTAAACTAACCATCTGTATAGTTCTCGAACACCTGGGACACTATGCCATGGATTTTAATTTATTAAACAGGGCATTATTAAAACACTGACTGTAATGTACTGACTGTACAATACAATGCACAAGGAACATCCCATTAGACTACATTCAAACTACACACTACTTGCAAATAAAGTAGGAACTTGTTCTTTATCTTTTTTAATGTACTAATTTGTGGAATCCGTGATGAAATCCTCGATGCAGGCGTGAGAATAGACCCATGTCCTTTGTGAAGTCATCGTCTGCATGAGGAAATTACTACAGCAACCAGTCTTAGCATATTGGAGCTCCACACTGGCCTCTGAGATCAATCTGCTGTGTTCATGTGGTCTCTTCCTTTTTTCTGGAAGTATTAAATATGATTTATTAATCCAGATTTTTATGAGCGCTCATAGTAACAATGCTTTGTAAACGGGACTAGTAGTAAATGTTGGAATGAAGTGAAACCAACTTATGTTAATAAAATATTTTTTCGAAACAAAATAACGTTGCACTTTTTTTCCTTTTGTGTGAAATTACATGCAGTAATCGGGTAATTTACTGTTGAATCTTTTGTTTCGAATCAGTGGTTCAGAGCGCCAACATCACTTGATTTCAGTAAACGAGGCTTTGTTACGTCATAAGTGTTTAGAAACTTCAATAGTTCACGTGACTTCGGTAGTTTGATACACGCTCTGAACCACTGATTCGAAACAAAAGATTCATAAAACTTTGAAGCTTCATGAAGCAGTGTTTTCAAATCGCCTATCACTAGATCTCGTAGAATAAAGTCGCTATTTTGTTATTTTTGGCGCACAAAAAGTATTCTCTTCACTTTATAATATTAAGGTTGAACCACTGTAGTCACATGAACTTTTAAATATGTTTTTAGTAGCTTTCTGGGCATTGAAAAAGGGAGTGTTATTGCTAGCGATGCAGGCCTTACTGAGCCATCAGATTCATCAAAAATATCTTAATTTGTGTTGCAAAGATGAACAAAGGTCTTACGGGTGTGGAACGACATGAGGGTGAGTAATAAATGACAATTTTCATTTTTGGGTGACCCTTTAAGTGGCCTCTTCTTACACTTGAGCAATAGCAGGAACCTGGCTCTCTTAAACCTAAACGGAACAGAAAAGGACTGGAAGGCCAAGAAAACTTTCAAAATCTGATGAGAAGTTTCTCAGAATTTCTTCTTTGAGGAAATGGAAATCCAGGAGACATGTGACAAGAGGTCACACTAAATGCTGATTTTTTTTTTTTTTTTTTTTACATTTTGTGTACATATTTCCTGTTTGTATTGTAATAAAGAGACTGAAAAATAAATATGGATGGTCATTAAAACATTGCTAAAACAACAAAGCCGATGGTGGCTTAAGACTTTCGCACAGTACTGCATATTGCCATAATTTGCAGTTGCATATTGACATACATTTTCTTTTACTGAGACAGTCATTTTAAATTGTTTTTAATAGCCATTTTAAAAAATGTTTGACCCTATTACTTACTAGAAACACTGTTTCAATTAATTACTTTCAGTAAAGTGATCAAGTGCTATGAAGATTTGAAATAATACATTGTTGAAAAAAAGCAAAAAAATAAAACATGTAGCTGTTTGATTAGTAAAAGCAATACTGCGACTGTGATCTTTGATCTACATCAGTTTGCATAAGTGCTAGAATCTCTCCAGGATTATCTCAGTAGTATATAAATTGACTGTTTTGCTGAATTATGAAATGAATCAGACATATGCATCATTTTACTGGCTGTAATCAACATTAAATGAGTTTGCGATAATTCAATACTGCTTGACTGATAAAAAATAAATTGATTTCCCATTTGCTCTCGATGTAAACTGATTGTCTCATTTAATTGTTGTGAATCTGCTCCTCATTGTTCAGCTCTCCACTCCGGGTGCACATGCTGCTGTAGTGGGCTCTCGTCAGTATCTAGACATAAACATGCAATGAGTCATACGAGTACATAATACAGTCACATTTCAGGTCTGGATGTGTTATGTAAGGCTGCGTACCATCAGAGCTGATTTTTAAAGATGCCAGCCGGCTGACCACATCCTCCTCTCCTTCAGCATCTTTGTAGTCAAAGCCAGTGTTGCCCTGCTCAAGTTCACAGTACCGGATAAACCTACGCAAACAAATACACTCTAATAACCTACTGCATACAGTACAGAACAGATTATCAGTTAAGAACCAAGTACGATAACTAAAACAATAAAGATATAGTTCTAAAAATCATTCTAAATGTAAAAGAATAGCAACCACAACTACAACGATAAATGCACAGAGAAACAATATCGTTGGAATCACTCTCACACTGATGAACAATAAAAACATTTACAGCCAATCAGAATCCATTAAAGAGCTCAAGCATTTAAAGTGACAGACGACAAAACTGCAGCATGCACTTATAATAAACAGAGAGCTG
The DNA here is from genome assembly GCF_019924925.1 of Ctenopharyngodon idella. Classification (NCBI taxonomy): domain Eukaryota; kingdom Metazoa; phylum Chordata; class Actinopteri; order Cypriniformes; family Xenocyprididae; genus Ctenopharyngodon; species Ctenopharyngodon idella. The sequence continues at coordinate 28,803,696 of NC_067225.1, read as the reverse complement.
TTGTGCGTTGGTGTGGATGCAAATACAGTTATCGTTCTTGGTGTGAACTGGCCTTTAGTGTGACATTTTGGATTCATTTCCTGAAATTAAACAGAACTCTTTCCAGTTTCAAATCTATGAACAAATAAATCTAGTAGCAATCACAGATCTAGAGTCCAAACTTGTGTGCATTGCTTCTAAATATAAGTGTAAGGAAAACAAAATGATTTTTCCTTTTAGGCATGTGGCCAATGTAAAGCTAGCTCATTGTTTTGCATAAGAAATGCTAATATGCTATGTTATAAAAGATGTTGGCAGCCAATCAGATTAAAGCTTGCCATTTTCAAGTAAGCTTTTGCTAAATTCAAGTCGTTTATCCTTCAGAATGGTCTGTAAGTGATCTGCAGCATGCCATTAAAGTTTGAGACTAGGTTAGTGGCAGGTTAAGCTTAAGAGGAACATACATAACTAAGGTCTTACCTCTGCCAAGTAGGATCCTTGCTTAGGATAACTGGGTTTCCCACCACAATGAGCAGGGCTTTGGCTCTCGTCATGGCCACATTAAACCTCTGTGGGCAACAGAAGGGTTTTACTACAGGATTGGCTGGCATAATAATTTCTCTAATCTAAGTCCAAACAGATGGTCAGAAACATGTGTTTGACCTCTGTTCCTCATTTTTCTATGATTATGAGCTTCTGTGATAAACTTCTTAACTTTTACTCTTGCAGCTAAAAGTTATTTGATTCCAAAATTGCCAACCAGTAGCTCTTGTTGATCTCTCTATATACGACTCTCTTCAAAAGTTTGGGGTCAGTAAGCTTGTTTTTAACAAAATTAATACTTTTATTCAGCAAGGACACAGTAAATTCATCAAAAGTGACAGAAAAAAACCTTTATAATGTTACAAAAGATTTCCAATTCAAATAAATGCTGTTCTTTTGACTTTTCAAAACACAAAGAATCCTAAAAAAAGTATCACTGTTTCCACAAAAATATTAAGCAGCACAACTGTTTTCAACATTGATAATAATAAATGTTTCTCGAGCAGCAAATCAGAATATTAGAATGGTTTCTGAAGGATCATGTGACACTGAAGACTGAAATTCAGCTTTGACATCACAGGAATAAACTGCATTTCAGAATATTACTGTTTTACTGTATTTTTGATCAAATAAATGCAGCCTCGATGAGCATAAAAGACTTTCAAAAACATTAAAAAAAAATCTTACCAACCACAAGCTTTTGTAAGGTTGTGTATATGTATATACTATTTATATATTACTTATTGTATATTACTTATATATTTATATACTTGATTTAGTAAAGTAAAATTGGTAAAAAGGTACATATCCAACTTATCAAACTGAGATGAAGTATATACCTTCTCATTTGAGAGGAAGCCAATGTTGAAGTCTTGGTCCATCTTGACATAGTTGATGCTACTTCGGACAGTGGAAACTATGATGACTTTTCTCTCTTGACCCTGAAACTCTTCCACTGACCCCACCTACAAGAGCCAAATAATCAAGCAGCAGAAATGACTCATTCTGAATTCAGAGAGGCAATTTGAGGGGGAAAAATAAATCACAGGCCAACCTTGATATCTTTCCATTTGTTTATCTCCGCCACAGTGTTCAGAGCTTTTCGAATTTTTTCCACCTTAAATGAATGAAAAACCTTTTGTTAAAGAGTGAAGATGGGTTTGAACCTTTTATTTATTTTTTTACGTCTCCTTTTCAACATGTTGCCATTTTTCATTAGTAATAGAATACATTTTAATCCAATTTTAAGACGTTTCTCAGTCTTGCCTGTTTCCTGTAAGGAGCGATAATGCCAATGTCATTGACGGTGAGTTTTGGCAGGCCCTTCTTGCCCTGCGTTTCCATGAGCTTGTTGAGGTAGCTGACAATGACCTCGATCTCGGTCACGTTGAAGAATGAAGGACTGTTGGCCTCTCTTTCATCTTTCCCCATCACTCCATGAAACACGACAGGAAATCCCTGTTCATCACAGAAACAAGAAAAGTGCTTTATTCATTTATTGTACAATATTTGCAGCTTCATTCTTCTGTTGAACTAAAAAGAAGATATTTTGAAGAATGTTGGTAAACAAACAGTTGACGATAGCCGTTGACTTCCATAGTAGGAAAAAATACTATGGAAGTCAATGGCTACCGTCAACTATATGGTTACCAACATACTTCAAAATATCTTCTTTTGTGTTCAACAGACTAAAGGAACTTATACAGGTTTGGATCATAAAGGTGAGTAAATGATGACAGAATTTTCTTAACAGTGTTTGGCAGCAGCGTCTCTACTAACAGCGAAACTGTAAGTTTATCTGCTTCAAGAACAGCGCCGTTATTACCTCGCTAGTGAGAAATGTCATGTAGCTTTTAAGTTGCTAAACTATTTTACAGATAAAATGTGCTTTTCATACATAATAAAACATAATTTTGTGTAAAAAAAACATGGAAAAATTTGTTGTTTTAATCCTATTGTTCACTATATTTATTTGCTTGATCAGTGTTGTTGTGGGTTTTGGTTCTTTTGCTGTTTGTGACTAAGGACCTTAACTGAAAATCATTTGGCAAAGTGATATGGACATGTAATGTGGTCAAAACCTACCTGGAACTACTTTAGCCATGCGTTTCCCTTAAAATAATTGCACACCTTAGAGCGTTCACAACCAATCAGATTCTAGCATTCAATGCCACTTAGTATAATTATCTATAAAAACCAGCACATTTCTTTGCTTCTTACATCTTCGGCAGACAAAAAAAAAACCAAAGGAGCTTTTGTACAGTGGTCTGGTACCTTCTTAGGGAGATGCTCCCAGTGACAGAAGGCCTCCCGCTCCATCTGGTTTGCAAACACCTGCAGCTCATTCTCGTAGAAGAGCTCGTTGGGGATCTTGAGGATGGCGGGATGAGACCTGGGATGGGGCAAGAATAACTTAACAATAAGTCATCCGTCATCATATGACATCAAAAATTGATGGGAGAAAAAATACCCCATCAGTACCTGTAGTTGCGGAGAAGTTTGGTGACGAAGCGGCTGTCATATACAGAATTACCATCCTGGCTCTTCTGATAGAGAGTGTTCTGTTTCATTAGCCTCTCCAGGAGGGACTGACCTGTTGTATATCAAACGATATCTGTTAGCACTGAAATCTGAGTTAAAGGATCACTTCAGAATTAAAATTTCCTTATAATTTACTCACCCCCATGTCATCCAAGATGTTTGTCTTTTTTTCTTCAGTCGAAAAGAAAAGAAGGTTTTTGAGGAAAACATTCTAGGATTTTTCTCCATATAGTGGGCTTCAATGGTTGCCAACGGGTTGAAGGTCCAAATTGCAGTTTCAGTGCAGCTTCAAAGGGCTCTACACGATCCCAGCCGAGGAATAAGTGTCTTATCTTGCGAAACAATCAGTCATTTTCTACAAAAAAAATGTAAAATTATATACTTTTTAACCACAAATGCTCGTCTTGCGCTAGCTCTGTGATGCGCCACGCATTACGTAATCACGTTGGAAAGGTCACACGTGACGTAGGCGGAAGTACCGCGGTAGGGCGAAAAACTCCATCTCATTTTCTCCTCCAACATCAAAATCGTCCAACATCATTGTTTTACCTTTTTTTGTAAAGGCCGTTTGACTTAGTCTTAACCCAATTGCTTTGTAAACACTTGCTTGGTACTTCCGCCTACGTAACGCGTGACCTTTCCAACGTGATTACGTAATGCGTGGCGCATCGCAGAGCTAGTGCAAGACGAGCATTTGTGGTTAAAAAGTATATAATTTTTTAAGAAAATGACCGATCGTTTCGCTAGATATAACACTTATTCCTCGGCTGGGATCATGTAGAGTCCTTTGAAGCTGCATTGAACCTGCAGTTTGGACCTTCAAACCGTTGGTAACTGTTGAAGTCCACTATATGGAGAAAAATCCTGGAATGTTTTCCTCAAAAACCTTAATTTCTTTTCAACTGAAGAAAGAAAGACAAACATTTTCGATGACATGGGGGTGAGTAAATTATCAGGAAATTTTAATTCTGAAGTAAACTAATCCTTAAAGAAGAAGAAACCAATGTAAAAATATATGAAAAATCTTTGAGTACTCAGTCCGTGTAGTTGTGCCAGTGGGGATCTCAAAACGGGGCCCAACTGCTTCGGGTCTCCGGCCAAAACCAGCTGGCCCTTCACAGGGTCAAGCAAACCTTGGGCACAGAGAGTGAGCGAGTGCAATGAAGAAATAAATAATTTGTTTATCTGTTTGTGTTCTAATTCATGTTCTCAGCCTCCTCTCCCAACCCTTCCTCTTTTACCTGCAACCCCGATGATACACTCAGGCTCCACGGCTTGTCCAGCCTCATCTATGAAAATGTGTGTGAAGTGACCCTTAGCAACACCTCCTGACACGAGCCTGAAGAGCACACAAATAGATATTCATTTTTAGCCACCAGAGCAGAACATCCTAGCTAGCACAAGGTAACTTAACAGAGAATATGGCAGGACTATTACTATACAGCGCACAACGAGAAAAGACTAAGATTCAGGTGCAATATTAGTGTTATGATGGGCGTGCTGTACCTTCCAGCGGTGACCAGTGTAACCACAATGACTGTGTAGTCCATCAAAGTTTCTCTAGTTGGAAGCAGGAAGCTGCCATCAGCTTTACTCCAGTTACTGTGTTTCTGTTGGAATGGATATTTAGGAATGCATATTCTCTTTCACACACACACATATACATATTATAATCCAACTGCAGTGTGTGTATATATATATATATATATACACACACTGCAGTTCAAAAGTTTGGGATCGGTAAGATTTTTAATGTTTTTAAAAGAAGTTTCGTCTGTTCACCAAGGCTGCATTTATTTAATATTGTGAAATATTATTACAATTTAAAATAACTGCTTTCTATTTGAATATATTTTATAAAGTAATTTATTCCTGTGATGCAAAGCTGAATTTTCAGCATCATTACTCTAGTCTTCAGTGTCACATGATCCTTCAGAAATCATTCTAATATGACGATTTGCTGCTCAAGAAACATTTATGATTATTATCAATGTTGAAAACAGTTGTGTACATTTTTTTAATATTTAAATAATATTAATATATTTTAATATATTAACTAATATATATATATATATATATATATTATTTATTCTTTACTATACTTAATAATTATAAGTGAAACATTTATTTTATACATTTAAATAATATTAATATATAATAAATATATACTGTATGTGTATATGCATAAATAAATATAACAATTTACTTATATTACATATTTAAATAGTATATTAATAATATACATGTTAAATATAGATATACTATGTAATATTTTTATTAATATTTTGTTTACATTTAATTAATATGTAACAAAATATTATTATATTTAAATATATCCAATAATCATTTGTCAATCATGAATCAAAATGCATTGCATTGTATTCTTGAATTGTGTTCTTCTGCATATCATCTGCATATTCCATGTAGACAGAACATTTATGTACATGACACATGCTTCAAAGAATGCGATTAGAATGGTAGTTTGGCATTTCCAGACATACCCCATGCATATGTCTTACCAGCAGTTTTTGCGGTACAGCTTTCGGGTCTCTACTGGGGGCATAAAGTCGGTAGAGGCGATGGCCGTCCACATATCCTAATAACCTCTCACACAGGAGGTCACAGGCACTGTTTGAGGGAGCACAGGCCAGGATATGGGTCGTGGCCTCGGACTTATTCACCTGATGCAACAAACACACACAAGTCATGAGTCACGCAGCTGTTTAACGCTGAAATAAACACACAAAGTTGTCCTTATGAATGTTTTCACCTGCTTTATGGCTTCCACTACTGTGACAGTTTTGCCTGTACCAGGGGGTCCAAAGATCAAGTAAGGTGCTGGCTTGGATGTGCCTGACAGGATGTGTTGCACTGCCGCCTTCTGCTCAGGGTTGTTCTCTAAATCTTTGTTGAACATTCTGGGGGATGCACACAATAAGATTTTATTAAAACACACACACACACATAGTAGGGGCTAAAAGTCTGAGACCACTATTTTTCATATTTTACATAGATACATTTAGCTCAAGTTACAGTATCTTTGTGTTCATGTCTTACTGACATCATCAAGGAGGAAATTCCTAACACATGTGCAGATGTACTGTAGCTGTCCATAAACAGATGTGTGCGAGTGTGTTTGTGTGCAGACCTCAGGTGTGGCAGTGCAGTGTGTTTAATGCCCTTATCAGAGGGGAACAGCACATCGCCCAGTTTGTGCTGGACAGCGAGCTCCACCGCCCTGTGCTGAAGCTTCAAGGGAAAGCGATTGATGTTGAACTCCACATCAAACTTCATATTGTTGACAAACTTCTTGAGAAGCCTACAAACACAGAACCAAAAGGGAATCACTTTTTTCAGGTAGGATGTGTCTAAAACCAGAAATTTCTAACTTTCTAGCTAAGGATTTGTTAATAATTTTGTAATGTAGCGATGTTAGTTCATGGTCTTAATGAAGGCTATTAGTGTCTGTCAAGTTTGAAAAAGAGTTGAAAAAATATTACATATACTAATATAATTATATATATAATTTATATATATATATATATATATATATATATATACAATTAATTTGAGATTTATTTAATAATATTTTATTACATATTATTAATTAAATTTTAAAAAAATGTTATTAATTCAAATATTTATAAGACATTTAAAAAAAAAAAACATTTCACAATGTAATTACTATCTATGGAAGCTATGAATCACGTTAACATTGTTTGTAATATTACATATTTCTTACTTTTTTGAGAAGCCGAGTTTAACTCTCTCAAGTTCTACACAATGGACATAGCCTTCATAGACTGTGACGGGCTGGTTCCTGTCCTTTGACACACACACGTTCAGTTTATCTCCTCGCAGTACGGACGGTCTGTTCTCTGCCACCCCTGGTACCTGAGTTAAAGACAGAGACAAAGATAAAGTAATCATAAAAATGAAAAATTGACATTTAGGAACCTAAAATTGTGACTGACATCATGATATCTGTAGCAACAACTGACATAAACAAGAACACAATTGGAGATCATTTTGCTTCTCACTCACATTGAGAACAAGCAACCTTTTGTTTGCTTTGTCGAGGGTCATGGTCTTGCCATAGAGATCATACTTCTTGATGTCCACCTCCATCTGAATCTCTTCCAGGTATAGAAGGAGGTGAAAGCGCTCAGTGTAGATCTTCATGCAAAGCGGAGCGTCCAGCACTCGCCTGAGAACATACAGATGTCAGTGACCAATGCACACACAGAGAGAGAAAGAGCTGTGTTTTTAACAAAATTTCTTTTGCTTGCCTCACTCTGGGAAGCTGCTGTCTTACTGAGGGTGATAGGCGCTCGGAGTCCTCCAGCTTGTGTTTGGCCAACTCCTTCAAGTAGACTGGGTAATTATATTGTTTCAACCTCACAATAATCTCCAGACCATGTGTGATGAAACTATGAAAAAAATAGAATGGGAAGAAGAGTGATTCAACAACACTGAATCAGCTTACCATACTAGGAAGTGAGCTGCTAGTGTGCTAAAAGGTAGATAGAATAGATAAACAATGGATGGATGGATGGATGACTGATTTATAGATATATATAGATGGATACATAGAAGAAAGATAGATAGATGACGGATGGACGGACAGATAGATAGATAGATAGATAGATAGATAGATAGGTAGATAGATAGGTAGATAGATGGATTCATAGAAGACAGACAGATGATAGACAGACTGACAGATGGATAGATAAATAGATAGATAGATAGACAGACAGACACATAAATAGATGGATACATAAAAGACAGATTGATAGATGGATAGACAGACTGACAGATAGATAGATAGATAGATAGATAGATAGATAGATGATGGATGGATGGACAGATAGATAGAAGACAGATAGATAGATGATAGACAGACTGACAGATGGATAGATAGATAGATAGATAGATAGATAGATAGATAGATAGATAGATAGATAGATAGATAGATAGACAGACAGACACATACATGGATGGATACATAAAAGACAGATTGATAGATGGTTAGATATACTGACAGATTTAGATAGTATCTTCTATGTATCCATCTATCTATAGCCAGACAGACAGATAGATAGATAGAAATCTAACCTCTCAGGTGGTACCCCTTCTTCCACAACCCTGTTCTCTGGACGGAGTCGTCTGTTCTGTTTGGGGTTATATGGGCTCTCTGGTCCCAGTGTTCCAGCTAGTCCGGTCTGAACCACTGCCTCCAGTTCCCGGACTATGCAGAAGGGCTTAGCAGTTCCAGGAGGATCCGCCTCTGGGCAGAACTCAAAGTACATGGTAGCTGGAAAGTGTCCGTGATGGTGGACGTTGTATCGCACTTCAATAACATAACTCTCACCTAGCAGGAAGACATCAATATGACATTTTTGTGAGCATCTGACAACCTACATACATTTTCATTTATTCTTATCTATCTATCTATCTATCTATCTATGTTAGAATTATAGTCTCAATGTTTTTCTCACCTGGACAGAGGAGAAGAGGAGAAACACGGTTCACTCTCCTCTTATCCACGAGAGTAAAGCAGCGCATCTTGTGCAAGGCTGTGTAGTACGTGAAGTAGACGCAGCTCTCGCCCCGGTTTACGATGTGAAACTTCACCACAAACAGCTTCCCTAGCTCCTTGATGGTAAACGTAACCTTCCCTTTGGTGGCATTGGGGTCAGAGGTTATTTCAACACCTCCTTTGTCTTTGATGAGCTCAGCTCTAAAACAAAGACACACTTGACAATAAGTTTCAAAAGGAAAATGTGCCACTGAGAAGGGAAGCCTGTGATTACCTTCACATTATTAGTTTTTCACATGAATTATACATTTAAAGTTGATTTTATTTTTCCTAGACAGCCAAAAACAGGCAGAATTATATCTCTGATGATCACCGTTTCACTCGGAGTTTGTTGAGGATTTCTGAAGCGAGCTTCCTCTTCGGAGTCAGGACAGGGTTAGTGATCGGAGGAGATGAGGAAGAGGATGCTGGGACAGAATCTGTGGCTGACTTTTTGGTCTTCTGCTTTGTGAAGGACTTCCACTGATCGCAGTAGTACACTCGCACCTGTCAGGAGGAGGAGAGAAGAGAGATGAAAATGTAATATTATTTATCTTCCTTCCTTAAAAGTCAAAATGAAATGGCTTGATGCTTAAGTTATTTGGTTTGTCACATTTATGAGTACACTAGAAGATCTCAAAGCTTACAGAAATTGACCCAAAGACACAAAATACTATCATTTAAGTTCTCACCTTTGGTTTCCCGTGAAACATGACTTTCCCATTCCCTGTAGTGGCTTTATTGAAAACTTTTAAGGCATTGATCACATTGGAAAATGTGGGTTCTTTTCTTCCATCCCTGAAAACAAACAATCACATGCAAATAAGTTCAGCCTGGAAAAACTAGGCTATTGCATCAATGTAGAAAAAGACATGCTGACACAGGTCAGTAATATCATACACAAACGAAATGATCATATACAAAACACACTATTTTTTATTATTACAAGACTTTCTTATTACAAAGACAAAATAAAGCAAAACTTGTAAAACAGGTGAGCCAGACACTGAACCGGTGACTCTGAGTCACTGTTGCAAACCTTTTGAACTCAAAGTTGTAAATATCCCGAAGTTCGTTAATGTCTGTTTTCGAGATCCTCTGCCCTAGAAACTGTAGAAAGTCAAGCCCTACTTCGTATGATGTTCTGAGAGAAGGCATTGTGCTGGTGGTGTTTATGTGTCAGTAGTTTACGTTAAGGATGTTATCTGGTCTAGGTAATTCCGGAATCGAAACCGACTGAATGCAGGCTAACGGTGAGCAAGGGTACATCAACAAATTACCGCACTGAGGAACCATGACATTTTCTTCACTAATTAAATAATTTACTTGATCGCTTGAATGCTGAATCACTCCATAAGCAACATAAAAATAGAAGTGAGTCCATTTTTTACAATTCGCATTTACCAGTCAACATAAGTGTAAATAAAATTTCATAATGAGAAACACTCTTTTGCGACACTCCCTAAAACCGTTGCGTTACATAACATCCGTATGGGAGCAACGCTTTTCATGGATAGTTAATTACCTGGATAGGGTTGTTTAATTCAAAATTCAATGAAGATCGGTAGATCTTGATTTTAGAAACTAGACTTCTTCATTTCCGTCAAATCAGAGAAACGTATATATTCCAGTAGTTATTAGTATGCATAACCAAATATGGAAAAAAAAAAATGTATTGAGCAGACAATATATAATTGACAAATTTAGACATTAAATATGAACAGTTAAAGCAAGGTAAAACAATAACACTAGTACCTCAGTACAGATTAAAATTAAGTGAATTAATTAATTAAATATTTGGTTTACCAAAAAGTATATAAAAACAAGATGTGTTTATTTCTTTTAAAACATAGAAACTTGTATATTTGGGTATTTCAAGCTTTTTTTAATATTTGGTAATGAGAACAACAAACAATATACTTGTATAATGGAAATTCAAGAACATAAACAGTAAAACAGGTTACAAAATATATTAAACGTAATCTTCAACGGGTTATATGCTTGGATAATACTGTAAATTATTATTTTGCTTGAATACAAGTGACTTGAAACTTTTTCAGTCTTAAACCTTTACTGAATCAAAACATAAAGAAAAAAATAGAAATTTCTGCTAAAAACACATTCTAATATATTTTTAATTAAAGCTTACGTGACACACAATGTGCAATTCACAAACGTCAATAGCTAAACATAACGTTGAGTAGGTAAATATGCAATTTTTAATCTCTTTTGTCATGTTTATGATTGTTTTCCCGTGATGCAGTTTGACAGGGCAGGTCCAATTGAGCCAAGATGGCGGACTTTGAGGAACAGCTTACCGACGAGGAGAAGGTATATGATTATCTATTCAGGCTTCCTGATTTATTTTTCCTTGTTTGTTATTAACATATGTAGAACTTTTATGTGGTTATGAACATGTTATATATGTTATTATGCACACTGGATGTTTTAAAGTCTATAAAATCCGCGATGAAGAGCGTGCTAAGGAAGCTAGCAGGCTAACTGAAACTCGATCTAATCGATGATCGCACTCTCAGAGACGCTAGACTGTGTAGATGGTAACTGAGATTAGCGATTAATATGGTTGTTACTTGTTGAAAATGTTTTCTATGAGATAATATTTGCGGTTTCACATCAACATCGGAAGTATTATTGAGTTTACGGACTATTAGTAGAGGCTAGCTGGTGAGGCATCTAAATAAGGGGAAAAAAATCACTTAATCAAGATTAACAATTTATATGTTGTTTATAACAGCATGTATATTTACAGTAATGCACTTTTTATCCTCTGTCATATAACTTAGCATGTTATGACAGTTGATTGTCATATAACAAACTTATTTTAGATCACTGTTGCTATATATATGTGTGTGTATTTGTTTCTAATTTTATCGCATATATAAATGGCTTCATTTCGTTTGCCGTTTTGGATTTATGTACTAAGCCCAAGGGGAAGTGCTTTTCTTGCACTGAAACGGGCGCAACCTCAGCTCTGGTCTTGTTTGTATTCTCAGCTGAGTGTGGGTGACCCAGCCCTCTTTCTGCATGTTCTTACATGCGCGCGGCTCTTCCGGTCTCACGCCCTCTCCCTCTGCCACCGTGCCGATGCGAGTCACGGGCTGTTCTAATGTGCGGATGTTCCCCCCCGCCTCTGCAAAGGCGAAAGCAGTCGTGTTGAGGCCAATTAAAGGAGGGAAGAAGCATTTCAGAAATGCTTAGATGTGGAAAGCTTGTTGCAGCTGCAAACTGCTCAAGATTGAGTAGCATAGATGTGTTATATAGATACCCCTGATATGTTGTTTAACGTCTGTGAGAGCCAAAGATTGCCTAACTTTTTCTGTACTTGAGGGCACAGTTTTTTATGCTAAAAAAACTTTTTTTTAAGTTATTATAGGTATAGGATAATAGTATTGAACACACTATTTTAGTATGTTTCAAAGTTTTAAAGGGATAGTTCACTAAAAAATAAAAATTCTGTCATCATTTACTCCTCCTCAAGTTGTTCCAAACATGTATGAATTTATTTCTTCTGCTGAACACGAAAGAAGATATTTTGAAGAATGTCAGTAACCAAACAGTTGATGGATTTTTTTCCCCCATACTGTTTGTCCATCAACTGTTTGGTTACCTATATTCTTCAAAATATCTTCTTTCATGTTCAGTAGAAGAAATAAATTCATACAGGTTTGGAACAACTTGAGGGTGAGTAAATGATGACAGAATTTTCATTTTCTGGACATTTTTGTGAACTAGAAAGCATTTTGTCATATTAATTGTAAGAAATTGTATGGGAATTGAGCAGATTCCTTTTTCCTACTAAAAGTGTGAGCAAGACAGAGAATTCAATCACAAAAAAACCTGTTCTTTTAAGTATATCAGTGGAAAACAGGCTTCTTTTTTTTTCATATATATATATATATATATATATATATATATATATATATATATAGATTTTGAGTCATTTGTAGATTTTCATTAATTACAGGCATTCAAATTCTGCAGAAATCTGAGGCTGATATGATTGTAAAGCACTTTGGGTGTACAATAGTACATAATAAAGTGCTATGTAAATGCTTCATTCATTCATACACTCTGTAGATATTGTGTGGGCAAGTTATTAATGCATCTACTACAGTAATTTATTCATTTAACCTCACCGCTTATCAGTAATCAAGGTTAAATTGTTTGAGCATGTGACTAGACAAGGAAACCAAGAACACCAAATTCTTTTTGTCATGGTGACTGGAACAGAAAATGTGAATGTGTGCTTTATTTCTGCATCCATAGCAAATTTAGGTTTTAGAAATGCTGTCAGGCAAGAAAACATCCCAGGGTCCAATACATTTTTGCCATGCATGCTCTATTATTATTATTATTTTTTCAAAATACTTTGATGAAAAGGAAGTTTAAAAGAACAGCATTTATTTAAAATAGAAATATTTGGTCACGTTATAAAAGTCTTTACTGTCACTTTTGATCAGTTCAATGCATATTTTCTCAATAAAAGTATTAATTTATTTGAAAAAAAAAATCATACTGATCCCCAAACAGTAGTTGGAAGCTAGTTTATGTGTTTGTTTCAGTGATATAAAATGTTTCCTTGCGTATTTATGGCAGACGGCGCAAATCGTTGTCACTAATCTAGGTCTCTTGGTGAAATGGCAACCTTCAGAAAAACGTCAAGACCGGTCATGATTTTGTTGCACATATTTTAGCTTCGATGCAAAGAATGTTTTGGACAAACAAAACTTTAGGCATCATCCTAGATAACGTCTACACTTTCCACAGAATTAAAAGTTGTTATACGGTGTGCAAGTTGTGACACATTTCTTCAGTAGATGTTTTGCATGTCTTTGATGATTCTTACAATTTAAACCATTGCATTTCCAAATAATGTTACTAAATTGGCCGTTATTATTATTGTGATTTTTTTTTTTTTCCCATTTGCAGCTTGACGATAGATAATTGTGAACCGAATATTCAACAGGTGGTCTTTACAGTATTTATTTGTTAGATTTGTCAGTAAAGACAGACCCTGTAGAGGTTCTGGAAAGAGTCCAGAATGGGAGTCGTCCATGGAGCCAATGCAGGACTCGGTGTCACTGCCTGGCCCATAATGCTTACATGTGCACTGCTAAGAAAAGCCTCAACCCTGCCGCCTTCTAAGGAGTGACCCGATGTGGACACAGTGTGTTACTAAGGCATCGTTTGACCTGTTTTCAATGGAAGCACAAAGATACCAACATCCTTTAGCCAATAAGTGTTGGTTAAGTTGTTTGTGGCTCTAAGAGTCTTTGGAAATGCATATGTCTCATAAAACTAGTTTGTATATGCATAACACCCCACCCATTCTTGAAAGTGACAGTTTTTCTTGGGTTTCTGAAAGTGTAGGGTTTAAATAAACACTAGAGATGAATTTTGCATGTGCAAGCAACGCTCACATTTTCTTCACAAGTTTTACATTTGTTTTTCCACAGGTCCGCATTGCTGCAAATTTTGTCATCCATGCTCCCCCTGGAGAGTTCAACGAAGTCTTCAATGGTAAAAAGTTCATGATAAATGTATACAGATATCAAAAAGACAGGGCACACCTGGCATACTTTGTACTTCCTCCTTTTTTAGAGAACTTAAGATTTTTGAATGTTTTTGAAAAAAGTATTTTGCTCAGCAAGCTTGCATTTATTTGATCAAAAATACAGTAAAAACAGTAATATTGTAAATTATTATAACAATTTAAAATAAATGTTTTCTATTGAAATATATTTTAAGATGTAATTTATTCCTGTGAATGATGACAAAGCTGAATTTTCAGCATCATTACTTCAGTCTTTAGTGTCACATGATCCTTCAGAAATCATTCTAATTTGCAGATTTGCTGCTCAAGAAACATTTCTTATCATCAATTTTAAAAAAGGTTGTAATGCTTAATGTTTTTTTTGGAATCCTTGATACATTTTATTCAGGATTTTTTTTTTTTTTTTGATAAATAAAAAGTTCAAAAGAGATGAATGAAAGGTCAACAGCATGTGTTCAAAATAGAAACTTTTGTAACATTATTATTATTATATTATATAGGTATTGACTGTTACTTTGATCAATTCAATGCATCCTATAATATTAATTTATCTCCAAAAAAAAAAAAACTTACTGACCCCAAGTTTTTTTACACAGTAGTGCATGTTAGGTGGAAGTACATTATAACAACTATACTGTACATTTAAGATGCATTGTCACTGGCTGACATCATAATGTTCACATGATATCACATGACACCTTTGTTTTCAGATGTGCGGCTACTGCTCAATAATGACAATCTGCTCAGGGAAGGGGCGGCTCAGTGAGTAGCCTGTATTTATTGTACTATTTGAATGCATATTATGTTAATATCCTCCCCGCCTCCTTCATAAGTCTGTTTTCTTCAGCCAAGATTCTGTCCAACACAGGCATTCATGCACATCCAGTTTTCAGTGTCTCTTTCAGTTTAGAATCCACTTCACAATATGAATATATTTATGGAGAAGTGCTATATTTAGCTCTGTGGCTTTATCAAAAGTACTTGATAAGATTTTGTGAATCAGTAATGCTGTAAATTTTGAATATGATACTAAACATTGTTTTCTGTTTGTGACAGTGCTTTTGCCCAGTACAACATGGATCAGTTCACACCTGCTAAACTTGATGGAAGTGAAGATCAGGTGATTAACGTTGACATGAAGTGAAATGGACCCTATTTACTTTCTTTAAGGGATGGTTCAACCAAAAATGAAAATTCTCTCATCATTTACTCATCCTCATGCCTTCCACAGTGTATATGACTTTCTTTCTTCAGATTAACAAAGATTTTTAGGAAAATAATCCATCTCTGCGAGTCCATACAATACCATTGAAAGGCTGCCGCTTGTTTGATGCTTGAAAATCACACACAGAAATCGTGATGGTAATCCATACGATTGATTAATTGATTGATTGAATCAATGTCTTCTGAAGCGAAACGATAGGTGTGTTTAAGAAAAATACTAATATTTTTAACTTTTTTTAAAAATATTAATCAATGCTTCTGGTCTACTGTCATATGAGCGTTAACGAGAGTAAAGTTGTGACGCGTGACATAAGTGTGTTGTCGAGCTCGCGTGAGAAGTGGTACTGTCACAATCTCTGTGTGTGGTTTTTCAAGCATCAGCCAAACAGCACCCATTCAATGGCATTATATGGACTCACAGAGATGGATTATTTTCCTAAAATCTTTGTGTTTATCTGAGGAAAGACAGTCATATACATCGGGGATGGCATTAGGCTGAGTAAATGAATTTTCATTTTTGGTTAAACCATCCCTTTAACACTCATTCCTTGTCATTTTGTGCATGATTTACCAGTGCACGTTTCCAAAGAAAACAATGTTTGTGTTTGGAAACTGCTTGTCAAAAATGTGCATGAAATTACTTCACATAGAGACAATCACCTTAAAGGGTTAGTTCACCCCAAAATGAAAATTCTGTCATTAATTACTCACCCTCATGTCGTTCCAAACCCGTAAGACTTTCGTTCATCTTTGGAACACAAATGAAGATCTTTTTGATGAAATCTGAGAGCTTTGTGTCCCTCCGTTGACAGCGACACAACTGACACTTTGACACTTCAAAAAGTTCAATGTTTATATGTGAATAAAAGCCTAAATTCAGTCACGTAAAGCGATCGAGTCTCTTCATATGGATTAGTTTTACAATCTCTTTATGAACTTTTTGAAGCGTCAAAGTGGTAATTGCATAGCTGTCAACAGAGGGACAGAAATTTCTCAGATTTCATTAAAAATATCTTCATTTGTGTTCTGAAGATGAACGAAAGTCTTACAGGTTTGGAACGACTTGAGGGTGAGTAATTAATGACAGAATTTTCATTTTTGGGTGAACTAACCCTTTAATGTTAACCAATAGCCAAATATTTGTTAAGGTATCATTTTAGCAAACTCACATTTAGGTCTAATACAGTATAGATTGTAATGGGTTGTGAATGCCATTTTCTGTTGATAAAGAAAACAACTAATGGTAGTCAAAACCCTTAAATCTACAGCATGAAAATGTGTTTTAAACTAAATCTTTTAATAAATTGTACTTCAACTGCTTCCATACTGCAGGTTTTGATCACAGAGCATGGAGACCTTGGCCACGGTCGATTCTTTGACCCTCGTAAGAAACAGTCGTTCAAGTTTGACCACCTGAGGAAAGAGGCGACTGACCCACAGTCTTATGAGGGTGAAGCAGCCCTAAGGCCGTGGAGGGATGCTTGTGATGAAGCTCTGAGGGCGTATGTTAAAGACCATTACCCCACTGGAGTCTGCACTGTAAGTTCACTAGATCGCATTTTGGGTTATGTTAAAGGAATAGCTCATTTAATAAAGCAATGAGTGTGTTTTATATCACACGTTTGCTGATTTTTTTTGTATTGGTGTCTTTAGGTTTATGGGAAAACCATTGATGGACAGCAAACCATCATCGCCTGTATCGAGGGTCATCAGTTTCAGCCCAAAAATTTCTGGTAATTTCTTTACACTTTATCCTGTTTTTGATAGTATGACTTGAGCTATAAAGGGTTCGTTCACCCAAAAATGTAAATTCTGTCACCATTTACTCACCCTTATGTTGTTCCAAACCTGTATGAGTTTCTTTCTTCTGCTGAACACAAAGGAAGATATTTTTAAGAATGTTGGTAACCAGACAGTTACCCACATTGTTCAAGATATCTTTTTAGTTCAGCAGATAAAAAAGAAACCCATACAGGTTTGGAACAACATAAGGGTGAGTAAATGGTGACAGAATTTTCAGTTGTGGATAAACTATCTTTTTAAGTCATCATTTACTCACCCTGGTGGTGTTCTAATGCCGTGTGCCCTTCTTTCTTTTTTCCGACCACAAAAGGAGAATATTTAAAAAGTGTCCTGCTCACACACGGCTGTATAATGGCAGTGAATAGCAACCACCATCAAGCTTTAAAAAAGATGTAAAAGTATCAAAGAATGATCCCACCTGACATGTGCTGTATATTCCTAATGTTCTAGGGGTATATGATCGGGTTAGGTGAAAAACAAACTGAAATGTAATTTATTTAATGAAAATCTTGACCTGTTTGTCTTCTTTGCATGGCTTTAGCGCTGCAGTTCACTCTGTCTCGCCCAGAAAAATCACACGAGTAGTGAGAAATCATGATTGATAAAAATGCAACAAAAAACAATCCATGTACTTTCTACTCTGATGTGAAGTTATCGCATTCACATCTGTTAAAGTTGACACTAGCTGACTGTTTGGATTTATATAAAATGGTAACACTTTACAATAAGATTCCATTTTAATATTAACTGAGGTTAATAAATGCTGTCAACCTCTAGTCCAGAGATGTTCAACTCAGCGGAAAGTACACATACTTTTTTTTTTTAAAATTATTTCTAGCAGTAGTATTTCATGTTGCGTTTTTATTAATCAACATCCTTGTTTTTGACTGCAGTAAAATCACAGACTAACCCCAGTTAATATTGAAAATACCTTGCATTCCCATTAAAACAATTGCTTCAATGTACAAATTTCCCAGGATGCACCCAGTCAAGTTGGTTGACAGAAAGCCTATTGTACTAAACTGTGGAAAATAGTAATAATAAAGAATGAATAGGTGTGTCCAGACTTTTGACTGATACTCTCAGAGCCGGTTCACACAGAATGTGTTTTTCCATTCCACTGCGCTATTTTTGCATTGTTTTTCTATGTAAACAAGCTAGATTGATGTTTTGAGCATTAAGCTTGCGTCTCCTGTCTTTTGCAGAAGTTCAAAAGAAGTTCAGCTTTTAAAAAAAGGTGTCTCGAGACCTTGCGTTTTTTCCCCCCATTCTACTACCCGCATCTTGTGTTTTTCAAAGCGAAAACTCGTTCTGTGTGAATGGTCCCTAGCGTGTAAAAAAAAAAAAAAAAAAAAAAAACATAATAGGTATTCACTCTTTGACTCTTCTGTCACAGTTACCAGCTTTGTTCTAATTATATGATCTTAAGATGTGTGACATGAGCTCTGCCCCACCCAGATCATGACCTTACTGTATCTAGATACAATTATATGTCTTTTGAATGGAGAACAGGTGCACTAGACAGCAAAGGTCGCCTACACACTGTACTGACAAACTAGCTTTGCTCTTTGACACATAAGGACAGCACAACACATGACTTAATGGCACAAAAGAACATCTTTCTTTGAGATGTCATATCCATACCATGGATTTCTAGGAATGGTCTTTGCATACTATTCTGTGCGAATAATTATGCAGTTTCTTTCTACAATAAAACTACCAGTAATGCTATCAGTCTTGTGTTTGTTTTTTGTTTTTTGTGTGTGTGTGTGTGTGTGTGTGTTTTTTTTTTTTTGTCCATGAAACTAATTACCGTTGAACTTCCTCCATTTCTCTGAATACAGGAACGGGCGCTGCCGATCAGAATGGAAGTTCAGCATTTCTCAACCCACTGCTCAGGTGGTGGGAGTGCTGAAGATCCAGGTTCATTATTATGAGGATGGCAACGTGCAGCTGGTCAGCCACAAGGATGTGCAAGAGTCTCTGGTCATCTCTGTAAGTTGTTTGAACCTGAGCTGCTTAGGTTTTGTGTGAGTCCTTGAACCCAAGACTTCCTGTTAATGAGTCAGTACAACACAAACAACCTGCCTGATAAAGGAACAGCCAGCTGCCCTAAGAATGACATTGCTAATGACAATGGGTGTGGTGCTCTATTAATAGATAAAGCAAATGACGTCTTTTTGGTACATCGGCTAATATTGTTTGTTCTTTCAGCTCTTTGTTGTTGAGTTCTTAGATTTGCATAGTTAGCTCTGTTGCTACCTGTCAGAATATTTACTAGTTAAAGGGTTAGTTCCCCCAAAAATAAAAATTACCCCTGATTTACTCCCCCTCAAGCCATCCTAGGTGTATATGACTTTCTTCTTTCAGTTGAATACAATCAGAGTTATATTAAATAATGTCTTAGCTCCTCCAAGCTTTATAATGGCAGTGAATAGAGAATGAGATTTTGAAGCCCAAAAAAGTGCATCCATCCATCATAAAAATACTCCATACAGCTCCGGGGGGTTAATAAAGACCTTCTGAAGCGAAGCGATGCGTTTGTGTAAGAAAAATATCCATATTTAAAACTTTAAAAACTCAAATAACTGCCTTGCGACAGACGGCCACATGATCTTGTTCAATTAAATGCTATTCAGCCAATATTAAACAAGGATTTGATCTTGCTGTAAAGTGTAACAACAACAATCACCAGGCCGCTGGTTCCCTGCAGGCATTTGTTATAATACATAATCTACAGAAGTTGATTGTTTATGTTATGTATATTACATTATGTACTTTAAAGGCCCTATTTTAATGATCTAAGCGCATGGTTTGAAAGCGCATGGCGCAGGTGCACTTCCACAGGGCGTATCCAAATCCACTTTTGCTAGTTTAAAGATGGAAAAAATGGTCGGCGCACCAGGCGCATGGTCCAAATGGATTGTACCTAGTCTCTTAATGAGTCATGGGTGTGTTTTGGACGTAACATGCAATAAACCAATCAGAGTCTCATCTCCAATTCCCTTTAAAAGCCGGGTGTGCTTGCACCATGGCGGATTGCTAATTACATATATTTAATATAAACACCCTCAACCTGAAGAGTCAGTTCAAATACATGTGTGTACTGCCACGATTGGTCAAATAATTAGCCAGTTTCATTCGTCATTACTGCAAATAGGTAATTCTGATACATGCAATGACTATCCGTTATGATATCCGCGAGAGTGCATTTGCTATTTAAACAACGCGGGCGCTGGGTGTGAAAATGATAGCTGCGTCAGGCTGAAACTAGCAAAAACTTGTCGTGCCTGGTGTCGCATTACCAGGTGTGTATGATAGGGCCCCAACAGTGTTGTTCAATAAGACCATATGATTACTAGCTTTAAAACCAATTATTATTGCCTCATTGTTATTATATATGTATTTTAAGTCATTTTAAAGGCTATTGTTCGCTTAGGTCTATTTTTATTACCACAAAAATGATCCGATTACTCGATTAATCATCAAAATAATCGACCGATTACTCGATCACCAAAATAATTGTTAGTGAAAGCACTAGATTAGTTAAAACATTTCAAACTGCACCTGTATTGTTTTGCCTTTTGTGACTTTCAGTCAAATAAAAGACTATTTTTCAAGTCATATATTTTGTCATTGAAGGTTTCTTAAAAATGGTGTTAAAAATATCATCTCGTGCACCCAATATCGATTATCGTCTCGTGAGCCAAGTGTATTGTCACACCCCTAGTAGTGTATATCAACGCCACCTCAATTGGGATTTTGTTTAAGCCTGTACAATTAGAATAAGCATCTGTTAAAGAATCTTTGCTTAAGCTAATTGGTATTAATTATAATAACTTTTAATTGTGAATGTTAGATGTACAGTTTGGCTTTGCCATAATATACTATTCATTTAGACATCCTGCTGCCTCATAAACTTTCACAACCATCTCAATTTCCCAATGCTCACTATGGCAACATGAGAATGATAAATTCAGTTAAACACCTGATGTTCTTCCTTTTGCTTTTCATTTTGTTGTGCTTGCGCCACATGCTTCCTTTTCTTTGTTGAGAAGTTAAAAAGAGAGGAAAGTAATATGAAATTGCCCAGCAAATCCATTTAATTTTGAACAAAATCACCAAAATGAAATAAAACCATAATTTTATTTAAAAATATATATATATATATATATATATATATAATATATATATATATATATATATATAATTATTTGAAACTTTCCATTAGGAATAATTTTTTTTTCTCTTATATTTCAACAGAGTGAGGTACAGACTGCCAAGGAATTTGTCAAAATCATCGAAAATGCTGAGAACGATTACCAGGTTTGTCTTCTAGTCACTATTTTCCAGTACTGTCATTGAATGTTACTCTTGATGGAGGAAGAAATGAATTCTTCTATAGCACCCGATGGTATCTATGATGTGTGAAGTGAGTTTTCCCCTGCCCTTTGCTTTCCAGACGGCCATCAGTGAGAACTACCAGACCATGTCTGACACCACCTTCAAGGCCTTACGTCGGCAGCTTCCCGTCACCCGTACCAAGATTGACTGGAACAAGATCCTCAGCTACAAGATTGGCAAAGAGATGCAAAACGCTTAGACACACGGCATGCCTCCGCTCCTGCTCGCGTAACAAGCAAAGAGACAAGCTACGAGGGGCCCATATCTAAACCTGAACCTAAACCTGAATCAAGGCCAGGGCCAAGGCGAGAAGGTCCTTCAAGAAGTGTGCTAAAAATGTGTCTGTCTTTTTTTTTTCGTTTGTTTGTTTTCCAGAAGCCACGGTTTGACCTCAGCTGAAGAGACTGCCTCCTTTTCTGTATTGTAGGAGGACTGCAAGCTTGTTTTAATGGGTTTAGCAAACGTTTTTGCTGTTGAACAAATACCTCCCATGACACCAGTGTACACCGTCACAAATAACCCCCCCAATATCACTTGCGCCACCCCCTAGATCAACTCTCCTAAAGCTTGACACACACTGAACTTTTTGCACTTAGCCCATATGATCAATTGAGTCCATTTCATTTACTTTTTTAGCAAGTCGACACTCCAAAGTTTTGCTTAAAGTTTAGTCATTAGATATCATTTAACCATACGTAGCCCTGACTGGTTATAAAGAATATCTTTACACCAGTTACGCATCCCCGTGTTGTTTTCCATCATAATAATTGGTCTTTTTTTAAAGCATTGTTGTAAGGTGCCATCATTTGAATGTGCTGTCAATTGATCACAGAGAGGGTTGTGCCAAAGTGAGCATTGTATTTGTCATTTCAGGTTACTGTTCTGTGTGGAAATGGTCCCATCGTCATACTCTGGTGTCTAAGAATGGTATATATATACTGTATGCAGTTACACAAAATATTTGTTACCCCTCACTTCAGCCTCCTACCCTAGCTTTTATTGCTAACTATTTTTTACGAAATGTAAGAACAAATATGATCCCAGAGGAATAAATGATTTGCACCAAACTGACTTTTTTTTTTTCTTTTATAATATATGGTAACACCATTTTAATGTCATATATTATATATAATATTAATTTTACTTAAAATGAGGGGTATAAATTTGCTCTGATTCTTTGTATCGTTTAGTAATGCATCATGAATTCTGAAATTTGGCCCTGAA
Organism: Ctenopharyngodon idella; assembly: GCF_019924925.1. NCBI lineage: Eukaryota > Metazoa > Chordata > Actinopteri > Cypriniformes > Xenocyprididae > Ctenopharyngodon > Ctenopharyngodon idella. Next base: position 28,780,825 of record NC_067225.1, on the reverse strand, counting down.
TCAGTTGTTTAATTCAGTTGTTTTAGTATTCATAATAGCTATTTTTTTATATAAAATATATTATTATTATATCAGATTTATTAGATCAGATGTCTGTAAATGATGCATTACATTATTTTCATTGGTGCATTTCTGCACACCTGCTTAAAATGCTAAAATGTTTGTTTGATTCTGACTATAAAAATGATTTTAAAAATATGTGAAGAAGTATACATTATTATGCAACTAAGTATTTTTATACTACATGTTTTGGCAAATGTAGTAAGTCTTCTGGGTGTGTTAATACAGATAATTTATAAACTGTGCCCAAAAATACATTAGCCTCATAAATGAATTTATTTTATTATCTAATTTAATTTTAATTAGCGAATGGTGATGTTTTCCCCTCAGAATTGAGCATTTATTCAACCTTTATTAGAGGATTTTTCTAACTCAACACACTGTCATTCAAGTATGCCAAATACTGAATGTAAATCTATTAATTAAGCTTACAACAGTAACATAAAATGTGGGCATTGTTTTGAGAGTACTGTGCGCAGTATGCATACTATATACTGCTAAAATACTAAGGCCTTGTTTCACTGACAGGGATTAGTTTAAGCCAGGATTAGGCCATAGTTCAATTAAGTAACTTTTACAAATGTGCCTTAATGTGTTTACATTTGTGCATCTTGAGACGAAACAGTGGCACTGATATATTTTAGGATATGTCAGTGCGAGTTGTTTTGAGTTAAAACGGCTCAAACATGCATTTAAGCATTGTCTTTGAAACCGGGGGTAAAAGTAATGTGTTAAAATGCTGTTCTGAACAGCCCATTTCACTATTCACTTAAAAAAAAAAAAAAAATTAGTATACAGTATATACTGCGCGTTATGCTAGTATTCCATTATGAACTTGTATTAGGTTTCACAACAGTCGTTAAAGAACTCTTGGGTATAAATAAACAGGAGCTGCGCCCTCTGGTGGAGAGCATCGGTACGGCACTCTCTCCTCCAGTATCCCACAATTCTAATGTTTACGGCTCGTCGGTGAAAGATGGCGGACAGCAGTGGCAGTAATCCTCAATCACCCGGTTTCACGGAGAAATTAAAATCGTGGCTTTGCTGGTCGTGGACGTACATATGTGCGCTTTGGTTCGCCATGGTCTTAACGATGGTTTACGTGCTGAGGAGCCCCCTGAAGCTGCAGGAGACCGTCAACGCAGGTTTGTGTTTCTGATCAGCTGTGTGTATGTTTACAGCCCAACACTGGGTATATTTGTTAATTAAAGGAAAAGTTCATACAAATATGAACATTCTACCATTATTTCTCTCATCCCCGTGCAAACCCGGAAGACTTTCTTTTTCTGTGCAATATAAAAGCAGAAATTTTGAAGTCAGTGCTGGTCGGTGTTTCCATGCAATGTCAATGAATGGTGGCTGAAGATGTCAAGCGCCCAAAATGACTCAAAATTACCATTAAGTATCATAACAGTAGTCATTATGACTCGTGCACTATATTACAAGTTCTTTTAAAGTCATACTAAACAGACCTGAATTTAAGTCATTATTGAATTATTTGTTGCGTTAAAAACTTTAGTTAAAGCAGCTGTCAAATGCGTCTAGAAAATGTTTTGTATATTAATGCCAGTCTGACTCAAATTTCTTAAAGCTTTACTCCCATTATTTCAGTTTCAAATGGTATCAGCTAAAGGCTTAAATAAAGTGGCATCGTAATTTTGGCATTTCGTTATGGGTATTAATATAATATACATATAATATTTGCACAGTACATTGTGCTTGTGATGTTTGAGTAATAGCAATATTCAGAGGAGGAATTTGTCAACACTATGTGCCATGGCACAATAAGCAGAATGGAAATATTTTTATGCAAGATATGGGTTAGGTTTAATCTTTTTTTTTTTTTTTTTGGTACTAAAGATGTTTTTAAAAAGTTGTACGCAAATAATCAAGTAATTTGTGGCCATATATTATGAGTTGTGTTCATAAATTTATAATAGAAATTATATATTTATAATCAACTTAACAAAAATATTTGTTTACTGTGACTAAATGTTTTATCATGTTTTATGTAAGATCATAGAATTTATAAACAGAGGTTGACTTCATGTAAGTCTAAAAAATATAATGTTTTGTACATTAATGCCAGTCTGACACACATTAAACTTCACTCCAATATCTCAGTTTCAAATGACATCAGCTAAAGATTTAAATAAAGTACCCTCATAATGCTTTATTTTGAAAATTTGTTATGGGTATGAATATCTACATATACAAGTGCTGTCAAATCAATTAATCACATCTAACAAAAAAGTTTGTAAATGTATATATGTGTGCATGTTTTTTGTGTGTGTGTGTGTGTGTGTGTGTATATATATATATATATATATATATATATATATATATATACACACACAACACACACAAACTTTATTGTTTGGTGGGATTATTTGCGATTAATCGACTTGACAGCACGAACCTATACGTATAATAATTTATAAGTATCATGTGCACGTGATGTTTGAGTAGAAACATTATTCAGCGGTTAATTTTAATATTAATTTAACATTTAATAATTTTATAACCATAATAGTATGCAAGATATGGGTTAAGTTAAATATTTTTTATTTTTTTTTGCAAGTAAGTAATTTGTGGCCATGTTTTATCAGTTGTGTGAGTACATATACACTGCTCGACAAAAAAAAAAAAAAAAAAAACGCTGTTTAGATTTAAATAGGCAAATACTTAAAAGTGTATTATTGGAACATTATTGCAGTGATTATTATGTTTCTAGCATGTTATATGTGTGGAAACAGTTCTTCTAACCCTAACTGGAGTGTGTAGCCTTTCATTTCTTAAACAACCATGTATTAAGATGTATCATGGCCATATTCCAGGATGACAATGTCAAGATTCATCAGGCTCAAATTGTGAAAGAATGGTTGGGAGGGAGCATGAAGAATCATTTTCACACATGAATTGACCTTAAATTCATTGAAAGTCTTTGGGATGTGCTGGAGTAGACTTTACAGAGTGCTCACCTCTTACATTGTCAATACAAGATCTTGACACAAAAATTGATGCACCTCTTGATGGAAATAATTGTTTTTTGGTCAAGATCTTGTATTGACCAAATGTATCATAATTCCTGTGTCTCATTATCTCACGTATTATTCATCCACAGCATCTGTGTTTTTAAACACTCTTACACCTAAATTCTATGTTGCGCTCACTGGAACCTCCTCGCTCATCTCGGGCCTTATATTGGTGAGTCTTTTTCTTGTGTTTGGTGAATTGGTTGTAAAATAATTATACTAAATAACAAACTTCAGTTTCAAAACTTGGTAAAAACACACACGCTTGTTTGTCTTTCAGATATTCGAATGGTGGTACTTCAGAAAGTACGGCACTTCGTTCATCGAGCAGGTGTCGGTCAGTCACTTGCGCCCTCTACTGGGAGGAGTGGAGAACAGCAGCTCTGCGGGCCTCTTCTCTTCAGTAAACGGAGATACAGAGCAAAGAAGCAACGTTGCAGGTTTTTAAAAGTTATTGGTTATCTTTCTAAACATTATAAAGCAAATGTAATAATGTTTAAGCTATTCTTTCAGAATGTAAAGTGTGGAGGAACCCACTGAACTTATTCAGAGGTGCAGAGTACAGCAGGTATATTACTTAAATGCCATCAGTTAATATATGAGCTTTTAAAAAATGACAGAAATCCATTTTTTTTATATACAGTATATAAATATCAAATTCATGAACCTTTCATTCCAGGTACACTTGGGTGACAGGTAAAGAGCCCCTGACATATTATGACATGAATTTATCAGCACAAGATCATCAGACCTTCTTCTTGGGAGACACTCAGCAGCTTAGACCAGAGGACTCTGGTTAGTCTCATGCTCTTCTACTTAAGAAATAACACCTAGATTTAATCAGAACTGACGTTTAATCATGGCTGTTATCTCTGTTGTTTGTTCTGCAGTAATGCAAAAGGCCTGGAGGGAGAGGAACCCGCAGGCACGTATTCGAGCAGCTTACCAGGCAATTGAACTGAATCGCGAGTGAGTTCAATGCGTCCTTGCAGTTATATTCAATTTAACATCTTCGGACGTGACTCATCCAGTCAGATTTTAGAGCTGGAATGGTATATTATTTAATAAAGAGCAATAAAAATGGGATGCACAGGGATGCACAATATGTTGGTACCATTTTGCTTATTTCTCTTTGATTTTATAAAATTGATCAGTATTGGATATTTTATTATGCATGCTCATTTTTTCTGTCACTTATATTAAAAAGCTAATTTTTAAAAACATAATAATAATTTGATAACACTATTAAATGTAATCTTTTGCAAATCTCAAAATGAAATTAATTTTGCATACTGTACATTATAATGTTGATGCCTAAATTCATTTGTATTTTATTTGATCGTAATTTAAATGTATTTTATATATATATATATATATGTTAGTGCTGTCAAACGATTAATCGCATCCAAAATAAAGGTTAATATAAATATATGTGTTCTGTGTATAATTATGTATATATAAATACACACACATACATGTATATATTTAAGAAATATTTGCATGTATATTATGTGTATATATATTTATATACATATAATTTATATTATAAATGAATCTAAATATTGTATATATAAATCAAAAAAAAAATTTCTTAAATATATGCTTGCATGTGTATTATACACAGAACCCACACATATATTATGTAAAAACAAACTTTTTTCATTTGGATGCAATTAATCGTTTGACAGCACTAATATGTGTGTGTATGTATGTATGTATGTATGTATGTGAGTGTGTATAATATATATATATATAATGTACATGTACACTTGTGGAAAAAGTTTGGAATAATTAAGATGAATGTTTTTAAAAGCAATTTTAATGTTTTTGAAATGCATTTATTTGAACAAAAATACAGTAAAAACAGTAATATTGTGAAATATTATTACAATTTAAAATAAGTGTTTTCTATTTTAATATATTTTAAAATGTAACTTATTCCTGTGATGCAAAGCTGAATTTTCAGCATCATTACTCCAGTTTTCAGTGTCACATGATCCTTCAGAAATCATTCTAATATGCTAAAATTCTGGCTGATACTAAAAAGCCAGTAATTACTTTCATGTTACAGTACATACACAGGCGTCAAAAGTTTGTCATTTTTTCTAACTCTCAAGCGTATGATTCTGTCTTTTGCAGATGTGCTGCAGCATATGTGCTCCTGGCTGAGGAGGAAGCCACAACCATCACAGAAGCTGAACGGCTATTCAAACAAGCGCTTAAAAGTGGTATGGAACTTTCACACTGTCACACATATGTACTCAGCACACAGTATCTCACGCTGTTGTTTATTACTGTTGCGTTCACAGCCGGTAAAGACACCAATCTTGTGGTCTACATCAAGCGCAGACTGGCCATGTGTGCTAGAAAACTGGGTCGCATCAAAGAAGCTGTAAAGATGATGAGAGATGTGAGTGAAGCAATATAACACATATAAAGTTCAGGTCTTGTGGCTGAATAAAGTTTGTATTTTAATGATTATCCTAGTGCAAAGTCTTGCCCCATACACTATCATAGTAAGTGCTGTAAATTTGTTTCTTTTTATTTGTTTTTTTGAGCCAAAAATATTTTCTTAATTGGCAACATGAATATTGAATATTCCTGTAACTTGTGCAGGTATATACATTTAAATTTAGTGCAGAATGTTGTCACATCCATTAAATGTCTTCAGGGCAAATTAACAATTCTAAACCTATTTTTGAACGTACTTTAACAATTCCTTTCCAGTTCTGCACCATTAAGAAATAAAAACTGAAAGAGAAACATTACTTTACAACCAAAGTAAAATATAAAATGATTGTGCCTTGTATAGCTTTTTATATAATTTTCTTTTTTTAAGCCTAAAATGTTGATGTTATTGTTATAAGTTGTCAATATTAGATGCCATCCATGTAACTAAAATTTTAAGCATAAATTACTCCCTGATGAATATATTCTAGATAATTTTTTATGAATACATTGAAACTCGGCTTTTACTTGAAATGTATACATACTCATATCACTAGACTGGACTTTTACTTTATTTTATAAGTGCCATATCATACTTCAATTATGCTCTGTTTCCTGTTTCCTTGTACAGTTAATGAAAGAATTCCCTTTATTGGGAATGTTAAACATTCACGAGAACCTTCTAGAAGCGTTATTAGAGTTGCAGGCCTACGCTGATGTACAAGCAGTACTCGCAAAATATGATGGTGAGCTCATTCAACTGTCATGTTACTGTACACTTCAGTCAGGACCAGGAAGTGATGCTAATATCAATGTTTCACTAACTATCTGATGTTTCCCCCTTCAGATATCAGCTTGCCAAAATCAGCTACTATATGCTACACATCTGCCTTACTGAAAGCCAGAGCGGTGTCAGATAAGTAAGTCTTAAGCATGCTGGAATGTATGAAATGATGTAAATAATTGTCTACCAATGTCTGTTATGTCTAATAATGCATAGCATAACCATATTATTGCATAGGTGATGTTTATGGATGCTGAATGAATCTGTATTTGTGTCGTATGGCAGGTTTTCACCTGAGGCAGCGTCTAGACGAGGTCTCAGCACAGCAGAGATGAATGCAGTGGAGGCCATACATAGAGCTGTGGAGTTCAACCCACATGTACCAAAGGTTCGAAATATATAAATATTTCCCCTTCTTGGGGGATTTAGATTTGCTAACCTCCAATAAAAAAAAAAACAACAACCTTATTTCAGTTTATATTGCAAATATTGAAGTTACAAGGCCAGACATCTCACTGTTATTCATGAGTGCAGACATATTTTCATGGCCAGGAGGTGATGCTGTTGTAGTATTTACAGTAAAGCACATTGTAGTCCTCTGCACTAAACTGAAACTTTTCTAACATTCACATCAGGAGCGCATTGTTTACAGTTTTGCATTGAACATAATTGCAGGTGTGCTTGTCGACCCAAAGCTGCCAAACATATATTTCCGTAAGCTGTGTTTAGGGTAAAAGTAATATCACCTTTGATATTTCTTTATGCTCTTTAAAGATGTTTTGACTCCCATCATCTATTTCTTTCTTTGTACCTGGCTTCAACTTGCCACTTTCCAAAACACTAGATCTGACTTCAAAGTACACAACCTCTTCGCACCCAAACACAGTCCCAGACGAAAGGGTATTGTGCGCCCCAGACATGCTGTATCAGGCTACAAAGTGCACCTGTTTGAGATGTGCAGCAAATATAAACACATACACCTGGTCTGTCATATGCCAAATCTGGCCCTACGGCAAAAAAGGACGCTCCATAATGAGCAAAGAGGGTGTTGAATGTCAGTACTATTACATTTGTGTGTAATAGTCTGTCCTGGAGTTATACCTCCATCTGTATAGATCCTGTATTTTTCTTAACCTTTTGCAAAAGGCTTAGGGTTGGAACACATTATTAAAGATCTTAAATGTAGTCGAACTTGTAGAGTTTGGGCAATGCAGTAAAATTTTACACTGTTACATAAGCAATAAGGTACAAGAGACCGTGACTATATTTACAATAAATTAATGAATGAAAAATTGTCCTTCATATCCTTATTATGTAGTAACGGCTTCATAAAACAAAAAGGCACTTAATGACATGCTAAATGTCATGATCTTTTGTACTTTATTGCTTGTCAGTGTTTTTTAAACATTTTGAATGCGATGAGCCCCTTGCTAAAATATAAAAACAGCCATATAGTGAACTTTATATTGTGTGAGAAACATATTAAGTATGATATTATAAAGCTATTGTACTGAAGCCAAAGAAAATATTATCTGGGAAAATATTTACTTTTTATTAAGTTGACAACATACACTATCATTGAAAATTTTACGGTCAGTAAGATTTTTAAATGTTTTTGAAAGTGTGTTATGCTAACATTAACAGTAACATTCTGAAATATTATTACAATTTTAAAAATAACTTTTCTGTTTTAATATATATTAAAATATAATTTATTCCTGTGATGCAAAGCTGAATTTTCAGCATCATTACTCCAGTCTTCAGTGTCACATGATCCTTCAGAAATCATTCTAATATGCTGATTTGCTAGTTGCTACTAAAGAAACATTTCTTATTTTTATCAGTGTTGAAAACTGTTATTTTTGTGGAAATCCTGATTTTTACCAGGATTCTTCTAGATGAATAGAAAGTTCAAAAGAACAGCAGTTATTTGAAATAGGTAACTTTTATCATGTTAAAAAAAGATTTCTATCACTTTTGATCAATTTAATGATAAAAGTATTTATTTCTTTCAAAGTAAAAATTAACCCCTCAAACTTTTGAATGGTAGTGTATGTTTTTCACTATTACAGTGGGGAAAAAGTGGAACTATATTAAGCAGTATAATTTGTTAATTGCATTAAATTGTTATTAAACACATTAAATTTATATCTTAAGTTAACACATTAACTGACATCCCAGAAATGTGCAAAATATAATGCATGTTGTCATCTGTCACTGGACACCTGCACCTCACCTTTACATGGCATCTTCAAGACCGCTGTAGTGTGATGTCATCGCTCAATGTCTGTACGGTCAAGTGAAAAGAGATACGAGACAGACTGAGACAGCGGCTTATGGGAGTTCAGCAGGGGCTTAAGAGGAACATCCACATAAAAGAGACCCATCACTGACACTTGATCCGCCATAAAAGACAGTGTTTGTGTGCGGGCATGTTGTGTAGGACAGCTGCCTGTCGAATGTCAGCATGATCATAAAGCTAAATAACCCACGTCTACGAAGCACATGTTTGTGTACATTCTGACATATCCATTGTGGTGATTATTACGGAAAGATATGTTTGGATATTTGTTCAAAATTCAGAAGGAGCGCTTGACACATTGTAGAGGGAATCGGTCGAACCAAGCTGCAATGTACAATAATCACAGCCAGGGGCATTTGGGAAGGTTATCCTTTGGATAATACCATTTAATCCTGCTGTATTGCCCTCTACAACATTCACCCTGGGGCCCGGAGCCTGGGACTGACTGCTCTCACACACACATACAGACTCTGTGTAAATATAAAGCTCTCATATATATGGGTGAATGTCTGGGTCACATTTCAACCCAAACGCTATATATTGCAGTAAGAAAATAAAGCAAAATGTAGCATTTTTTAATAACATTAATATTTTAGTCATTGTGATTATTACTGTCATTATTTTCCAATGCAATTCTCATTATTATATTTTTACTTTTGATAGTTTTTATTTATTTGTTTAAATGTTACAATTTAATAATATTATAAATAATATATTTATATAATGAAAAATAATTGTATATATAATAAATAATATCTTTCACTAATGAGAGTGGCATTTTGCTTATGATAATGAGATTTGGGGTAAATATGTTCATTATCCTGAATTTTTTTTTTTTTTTTTTTTTAAATGTGTTTTGTGTGTCGTTGCAGTATTTATTAGAGATGAAGAGCCTGATTTTGCCACCTGAGCATATTTTGAAGAGGGGAGACAGTGAGGCAGTGGCATACGCTTTCTTTCATCTGCAGCACTGGAAACGAGCAGAGGGGGCGCTCAACCTGCTACACTGTACCTGGGAAGGCAGTACGTACAGTGCACATCTTTTCTTTTTTAAACACCATCACATTCGTGTATAAAAGAATGGCATGGTATTATCATCGTGATACTATCTGAAAACCCCTGGAATTTTACTGTAAGCGGTTTACTGTAAAACTAAATGTAAATTATCTCACCTGATATCAGTCCACATCTTTTGGCTCTTGTAGCTTTCCGGATTATTCCATACCCTCTGGAGAAGGGTCATCTCTTCTATCCTTACCCAGGATGCACAGAGACCGCAGACAGAGAGCTTCTGCCTTGTAATTATACACATATCTGTCATTATATACAAATATTAACTGTTAGCACAAGCATAGAGTGTTAAAAGTCAAGAGGTGTGAAAATTAATAATAATAGGAACATTTTATAGACATGTTTTAAGGATATGCATTTTTTCTGTCTTTTTCTTCCAGCATTTCACGAGGTCTCAGTGTACCCAAAGAAGGAGCTTCCTTTCTTCATCCTCTTCACAGCGGGCCTTTGCTCCTTCTGTGCCATGTTGGCCATGCTCACACACCAGTTTCCAGAGCTCATGGGGGTGTTCGTCAAAGCCGTGAGTATCTGCACGCCTCACCAAACCCAAAAGTGTTTTTTTTTTTTTTTTGGCTTTCCTTTTGTCCCTCTTTGCCCTTATTATTTATTTATTTTTTTGTTTAGAAGAGAAAGACACAATCACTGAACTTCCAAGATAAACATTTCATTGTGTTGCAATATAAGAATGAAGTCTCTGTCAATGACACTCTAGACGGTATAAACCAATGTTCCTTATGAGACCAATAACTCTCTGTAATGTTCTATTAAAGGAACGAAATAGGCTGTGCATTACATTTTTACCACAGTTAAACACCCTAGCAAAATCCCACAACATCTTAAGCCTTGTTTATACTCGCCGTATCCGCACAAACGCAAAGGTGCGCATGGCAAATATGATGTCATCGCGGTGTGGGCAGTTGTGCGGGTTAAGTGCGCGAGACGCTATTTCGCGTGGTGGTGTGCATAGCATTTTTTGTAACTTTGTGTGCGGCTCCACTTCCGAAGATGCACGACTTTGAGGCAACTGTGGCCACCAGGTACGTCTGTGCTCGGGTCGGTTTCGCCAGGAAAATTAAAAGGATGTGACAGTTACGAGCACTCCTGAGAGCCTCTCTTCCATTCAGTGACACATGAAATGAACGCTTATACAATATTCAGGATTGTACAGAATAAAATATCCAAATTTTTAATGAAAATAAAGGTCCATGTTTAATAAAAATGTAAAAATATTTAAGAGATTTGTGTGGCAGCAAGATTTGCATGGTCATCCAATTTTCTTAGAAACCCTCTAAAAATAGATGTACAGTTAGATAAATATTATTATATTCATTATTAATACTACAGCTGCTACCACTACTACTACTAATATTTGTAATAATAATAAATCCTAATAATTATATAGTATATATAATGTTTTTTTTTTTAATAAATGCTTTTTCACAGTATTACTGATTTAACTGTAAGTTTTGCCTTTTGTGTGTGCGAGTTTTGCCACACACATACTAGAGTTGTGCGTGTAAACCTCACTCCCCTGATCACTAGATCGCGACTGATGCTAGAGACTGCGGTCTATAGCCTCCTTGTTAGAGCGCCCATCTCCCATGCCAGCGGACCCGGGTTCGAGTCCCACTTAGAGCGGGTGGTTCCAACAGGAGGGGTTACATATGTGTACATTCTAATATATATATATATATATATATATATATATATACACACAGAAGTTAGACAATGAAACTGAAACACCTGGCTTTAGGGACATCCCTTTCAGACAGCTTCCTCTTGCATCAACAGTTAGTCCTGTTGGATGTGGTTAGTCCTAGGTGGTGGTTTGCCAACATTACCCTGGATGCCATAGCTCTCGATACACCACAAAGACTTGCTGTCCTGGTCACAGATGAGCCAGCGAGATGTGCACCAACAATTTGTCCTCTTTTGAATTCTTCTCATTAAGTTGTGTGGATTGCAGTATTTTATGTACAGCTGTGCTACTGCTCTGCACTATTCAACCTTCACACTCTGCTCTTACTGATGGAATATAAAATCAGTGAAGATCGGCCACCAGGCCACACATATATAGGCGTGAAACCTCCAACACTATATTGGCCAGTGTTTCAGTTTCATTGTCCAACCCTTGTATATGCACAATACTTTAACCAGTAACTTATGTACAGTCCTTAGTATCAAGCAAGTCAATGAGGTAGGGTGGAAAATGGATAGGAGAAATTAAGAAGCATAAGTAAAGACACACAGGCCTTTAAATTGTTTGTACACTAACCTTTAGTCTTTCCAATCACCAGGATGTGCATTTCGTGGCGGTGCATTCTTGTCTTATCATTGATTACATTCATCTGTGTGAATTAATAGTGAGCGATTGATTTCAGAACACACTTGAATTGTTGCGCTAGACGCCATGGGAGGCCTCACCTCCGACACGCATTCAAAGTTGCTCTTTTTTCCGTTATACTCCCTCATTTGCCTGTGAACACACACGCGTGCTTTGTTCCCCATCCACTGCAAACATCTTGTTCTCCTTGGGGAACGATGCCCTAATTTGTAATTGCAATAAATTCCTGAATGTGAGGACATGCAGCCTCAATGGCCTTTATCTTTTTATCAACCTCGTTTGTCATCTTACAACACATATTTACGTTAGCACTATCTATTTCCTGGATCTGCGTTAAAATGGATGATACCTCTCTAGCCTCCACTCTGCTCAGTTTTCCTCCCTCTCCGACGTGCAGCCCAGGGCTTCCTTTCCCATATTCCGTCATAAACATCTGTTCATCCGTGAAATGTATCGCTTCATAAACACATTAGGGGCTTGTTTATGGTGGATAGAACTATGGAGGTTTCAGTGTTTTTCAAAGGGACTGATTCACGCCAGCTTTACGGTCTTAAAGTTGGTTGCCATCCAGAGATTTTTTTTCTCCTCTTGTTTGTGTCTGTCAGGACCTCCAAGTAGTAGCCCAGAGGGACAAACTCTATCATACTTACGTCTAGCACTTCAGGCACTTTAAAGGCAACTTTCTGACAGCTTGTGGCTCAGATACTTGGATAGTCCGTGAAAGAGGCAGACAACACAAGAAATGTGTGCATGAGCTTGCAAAAGCACTACTATTTTTTTAGTTTTAGGTTGTACAGGTGCTTTTCATGGACCTCATGTCAACATCATTTCACATCTGTCATGATCATACTGCAGTTTAGGGCTAAAATTCATATCAATGTAATTTCACAACAGTTGTTTTGTAAAAACATTTGTGTTTACTGTAGTACTTCAAACTACTGTACAGTCACTACCAGCGACTGGAAATGAAACTTCTCAAATATTTAAATATTTTAAAGGGATGTAAGAATTTTCATGTATTAATTGATTTTTATGTTATTGCCAGTGTGTGAGCCAAAGCTTTTAACAAAACTTAAAAAAACTAGACCTTCCCTGATGTCCTAAGTTGTCATTGACCTGCCTGTAAACCTGTAGACTGATTTTAAGGACTCGGGTCGGTTTTGCCAGGAAAATTCAAAAGATGTGGCAGTTACGCGCGCTCCTGAGAGCCTCTCTTCCATTCAGTGACACATGAAATTAACGCATATACAATATTCAGGATTGTACAGAATAAAATGTCATTGTCTCATGCGAAGAAAATTGATTAATTCAAATTACATTCTCACATAACCAGATCTATAGTCTCAAATACACTTTATAATCAAACTATTATAATAGTGTTTTAATTGGCCTACAGCATCTGTCGACATGATGCCAGTGAATTGTAGAGCTTGTGTAAACATACAGTATCCATATCGCTATGATCAGATGGTTTCTTAATGGCCCCTTTTTCCTTGCTGACATTTTGTTGTGTATTTATTTTGCTATTGAGAGCACACAGCATATTTACATATTCATCTAAACGGCGCAGACGTTTAGATGTTCGTTAACAGTATGTAGCTGCAAAGGTACCTATTTCCAACTTTTTTTTTCTTCTAAGCAAAGAATGAAAAAGAACATCGACGTGAGTATATCGGGGCCTTGAATCACGTTCAGCCTCTGTCCGTTACGTGCGTACGAGCATGAGCAATATGCTGGCTGCAGTTCACATAACGGCCACCAGTGTTGCTAATAACAAATATATAAATTTATAAACGGTTAGTTCCTGTCCTTGATTCTGATTGGTCAATAGCTGTGTTTTATTCACGATAACGGTTCTGTGTATCACTACACAACACCCTTAGCAAAGTAAACTGTATTTTCTCAATTGATATTGTTCATTGAAGCTTACTGTATTATGTAGAAGAGTATTGTGAGAAAGAGATCGAGTGAGCGAGTTTATTACCTGCATTCAGATTTAGCATTTTCCTTCAGGTCAGTCCTATTCATAATAAAAAAAATCTGTTTAAATGTCCGCTGCAATATCTTGTCCTTTTAACATTTAAGGGGTTTTCCAGTGACTGACAGCGCTAGTCAAAGCATTTGTCAGTTGCATCTTGTTCCGTGTTCACAACAATTCAGTCTTTTCAATGTAAAAGTCTTCACTACTGACTGACACACTCATAAAGACAGTCTTTGCCACCATCTAATGGCGTAATAATGTAACTTCTTTTGCTGAATTATTTTTTCCGGCGGAAGGAAGGCTTTAAGTGACCGTTTACTTAATAAAAGTTGCATTGATAAATATTTTTTAATATTTGTATTGTGTGGTAACCGTTTTATAAAAGCAATAAGGTACCCAAGGCTAGTGCTGTATCGTGAATAATTCACGGCTGAAGGGGTTGCAGGCACGGCCAACAAGTAAGTTCTTTGTAAATGCTACGTCACACGTCTTAACTGTTTTCTCTCCTCTCGTTCTCTCTGCAGTTCTTCAGCACCCTCTTTGCACCACTGGGCTTCTTTGCAGACAAGATGGAGAGTTTTATGCCCTCCTGCCTGTGGCATCAACTTGCAAACGTCTGACGTACACCAATTCACACATACTTGCACTCAAAAACACTACTGTACATGTAACATGTGTAAAGTGCCCACCTGTACTGACAATAAAAATGTTTTGGCTCTTTGACACATTTCTCTTTTGCTACAGTATTTATTGTCATCTGACATTGTTGAGTATAACAGCAGAAGTCAATATGAACATGTCGATTAAACGCCTGTCTCTCAACCTCTATGCCGTGACTGCCTCTAATCCCGTTTAAATATATGCCTGCTATGGCCTCCAGGCAGGTTGCCACGGTGATATAGTGCTGATGCAATCACTGAGGAAAAAGACTGGCCTTACCCTGAAGATTCAGCAATAAATAATGTGTCTGTTTTTAGAAGATCTCGCTAAACAAAAGTTCACATACACAGCATGAGGGTGAGTTGGTTACACAGATGAAACGGTATGTTCACACAATAATAGAATGAAGGCTTGATGAAACTGAATTGAAGACATTAGAAAGGACAGTCAGGCATTGCGGTTATGGTCTTAAATGTCACTCAGTTTGTGATGATGTTCTGTTCTACAAATGAGGCAGATCTGGGAGATGGTTGATGAATCTGACAAAATATGGTTACACATCTTTACATAAAAGTCAGGCAGAAAAGACTTAACAGGATGTACCACCAAAATCTAACGTTCAAGAGTGCTTTGCTATGGAAGCCCGTTTCCGCCACTAAATAAAAAAGTAATTTTTATCTTAGAATTGCAAGATATAAAGTAAAGATTCTGACTTTTTTTCTCACAATTGCAAGATATAAACAATTGTGTGAAACTTTTTTTCTCGCAATTCTGACTTTTTTTCTCGCAATTGTGTTTATATCTCAGAATTGTAACTTTATATCACGCAATTGCGAGTTTATATCTCAGAATTGTGACTTTATAACTCGCAATTGTGAGAAAAATAGTAAGAATTGTGAGATATAAACTTGCAATTGCGAGATAAAAAGTCAGAATTCCGAGATAAAAAGTCGCAATTACTGTTTTTATTTTTTATTTAGTGGCGGAAACGGGCTTCCATACTTTGCAGAGATAAGCAAAATCATATTTTAATTTAATAATCTTTTATGCAATAATAATAATATTTTCATTCCAGTTTTACTAAAGTTTTCTTTCCGTTGTTGTGGTGGCTTTTAATAAAGGGAGATTTATTGGCGGGCTTTCAGAAATGACGTTGCAAGTAGGCAAATGTATGATCGCACGCGGGAGGAAGGTCAGTATAAAACATTCCCATAAAATAAATACCCTTATATCTAACTTATACACGCAAGGTGCTAAATTTGTCTCATTATATACACCTTATTTTTAACGTAAGAGCAGGCGCGGGCGTTTTTACTTGAATGTGCAAGGCTTCCGGTTTGAGCCGCGTCCAGTTATTTTAGCTGTAAGGCGATAAAAAGATTGAACTATATTTAAATATGCAAAATTTACCAAAACACAAAGAGAAATAGAATAGGTGGTTTTAAAGCAAAAAGGGTTATGCATGTGGGTCTGGATTTTGTCTCTTTGGTCAGGTGCTAATCGTAAACTCTTTACTGTTTGACTGTTACAGTTTCTCAGTGTCATTATTCAGATGTAAATTATTATCAAGACCGCTGCTGAAATAGCAGCTAACAAATGTCACGTTATATTTGAGCCTTAATCACCATAGACATTGAAGGGCAAGAAGTTCCTCTGATGTGTGAGGATTATTTATGGGTGCTTGGGTAACTGTTTTTTCCATGTTTCCATGTGCCACTTTGAGTTTTGTAAATAGTGTCTTTTAAGATTATTTTTTTTCTTTTTTCTTCTGTATGTAGCTACTGTAAATAGTCAACATTACTAAGTGGGTTTTACCTGTAAATAAACACGGTTCCTGTCCCGCTCTGAGTGCTACCACCTCTTCTGATGTGGGAACGGTGTCTTCTAACTGGGATTCATAGGATTCGTAATTAATATTTTCTCAATTTGGAATGGAATACTAGCATAATGCTTGTACAGTATACACTAAATTACATACGTATACTTATTATGCAGTTATACATTTCCATTGTGACATACTTTTTCATTATCTTTTTATTGTTTACAAAGTTTCTTCAAGTCGTATGTCTTATACCTAAGATGGCTGCTAAAGTTACACAGTATTGTTCAAAATTCTTTCCCAGGTTTCGCTCCAGTGTCTTTACAGCACAGCTATGCCTCTCAACATATTTGGCATGGACATGGATGTTCACAGCTACATATGAGACGAAAGCATGGTGTCTGATCATCAAACGTCCCGCTACCACCTGTTTTGTTTGGCAGTCATCCAACAACGGTCAGACGGGGTCGTGCAAGGTCAGAATAAATCTCCATAAGGTACTGAATGTAGAATAGAAAAGAGACTGAAGCCAGTGATCCAGAAGCCAGTGCGACGCACGGCTACTGTAGATCCCACACAGGAGAATGTTTATTCAGTCATATATTTGCAAACAAATGCTGCTTAAAGAAGGTAATATTTTTCACTTGATACCATAACAGGCACGTTTACTGTGTGCTGACAGAGCTGGTGCCCTACAGCTGGATTAAGTACATTTGGGGGCGTCTTAACTGTTGCTCTCCAGGGGTCTGGATTTGTTCAGGTTGGCAGTTTACTGCAGGCTTAAGCCACAGAGTGTAACAAAACCTAGTGACAACCAAGCAAATAATGTTTACAGCAAATACTGTCCCATGAGATCCTATGCAAATCTTTGCTATGTTAAATTAAAGCTGTGTCTGTATTACAACGTATAATGCCACTCTTAGAAATGGATCTTGCCTTAGGGTTAAGGATTTAGTCAAAGCCTTATAAAGCACTAAGTAGTAAACTAAACCATGTAACCATAAGGCAGAGTGTGTGTGAGGTTGGGTAAGACCTTCCACGGACTTGAAACTAGCGTTGAATTTTCTCACTCAAACCACTGCCTGCTGCTGCTTCTGGTTGCTTTTAGAGAGAAAAGCTGCCCATAATTGCTGGTCTAGGATCAGTTTTCTCTAATAATAGCATATTGGCGAAACAGATTTGGCAAACTATCCAGTGCGAATCTGTGTTTGCTCTCTGGAGAACCTCAAAGGTTTCTATTTACAACGTGTTTTTGCAGCGTTGAGCAATGTAGCCAATCACAACCATATCTGTTGATTTCTTGAACACAATGGCCAATCAGAGATGTTTAAGTTAGCGCTGAAGAAAAACTCCAGCTGTTTTCTGAGTGCTGCGTGCTCACAGATTCTCTCATAATAACAAACAAAGTGTAGACATTAAGTAAATAAGAGATTCATTGTGCAGGTTGCTTAATTTATTATAACAGAACTTTGTGAGATCGCTATAAACTAAGATGAGGGACAGCTTTTTAGTGATTTTAGTGATGCATACAGTATGCTTGCTTTACTGTTAAAATTAACAGTGGTTTGTGAACGAAGACGCTTTAATAACAAATTATCAGGAGCATTTATGCTGGGATGTGTAGGTTGTTCGGCAACATGTAAATTGCAACTATTTCAAGGAAATGTATGTGGTTTTTAAAGTGGAAGCGCATCTCCTTATCCTTACCCTGGAGTTGGTTCACCCTCCGCCTATACATGTAACTCGTCCCACACTATTTGGGTAATGGACATGACTGATACCTCAAATCATGTGGTTTGTTGAGGACAGCTGTCCTAGTACTAGCCATATCAACCCAGTTGCATTGCAATTCGTAACTAATTTTTCTTTTTGGCGAATTGGTAGTAAATTCATATGAATTTGTATGATCTCATTCGTACATTTTCATATGAACTGCTTGTGTCCCGCTGGTGGTTAGGTTTTGGGGTGGGGTCAGACTTTTATGCCATGATGTTCTGGGTTGTTGCTTTGCAGTTGCTAAGGTGTTGCTCCCACATCTCTTCATAGATCTCACCATAGATATGTATACGTAGATGCCACATTCAACCTTTCCAGACTTGTTGGCGCGCCCGCCATCTTGGAACGGTCAGCGTGTCTTCACTCACATCTAGAATCAATGATGCCACAACATTGCAAAGCTTCTGGTTGTCAAGTCAAGTCAGTCAAGTCACCTTTATTTATATAGTGCTTTTTACAATGTAGATTGTGTCAAAGCAGCTTTACATTGATAACTGGTACATTGTTTGGCTGCACAGCAGCTCTTAAAAGAATAGTGTCAATGCAGGCAGATCAAAGCACTGTTGAATATCAAATGTCAAGTCAAATGTCAAGTGTCCCCAACTAAGCAAGCCAAAGGCGACAGCGGCAAGGAACCCAAACTCCATCAGGTGACATCAGGTGGCAGACAAGTGGCAAATTTGTAAAAACCACCGAGATTTAAATTCCCGATGAAATGGGATAACCTTTCACAGGTGTGAATGTGTTGGTTTGTGTTTTTATTTGTATTAACTCAATATTACAGGGTTTTAAACTATAGTAACTTTTTAATGTCATGTTAGCTGATGTCTTCGTCTTGTTGTATTGTGTTAGTTTAGCAAAATCATCTGCTGAAGTCTGTTGCAGATCTAGATATTCATAGTCAATTTGCTCTCGAATTTTCACAGACCGGGTTTGACCGTTCCAATATGGCGGACGGCTAACATATAGCACACCATAGAAACCGCAGCTAATGAGGCATCTATGTATATATCTATGAATCTCACTCCCCATACATCTTTAAACAAAAATGAAAGTCTTCTGGTGCTCCTCACAGGAGTGCTGCTCTGCCTCTGTTTTGCATTGAAAGTTTTGGAAGAGCTACATTCTTGCCAGCTGACTCACAAGATAAGAGTTTTTATGTGTTAATCCCACGCCGGCGGCCTGGTAAGCACCGTCTGACAGCAAGCGTGCTAACGCTCACACCCACTCGCTTCTGGGAGCCAAGCCACACTCGTCCCCAAAGGTCACGTATATATAACACTTATCTCCCCTATAAATCTGCCCTCAAGACCAAACACTTGCTCTGGATCTGTGGAATAGAAGTTCACAGTTCCCAATGCGGCATTCCTGTATGAGCAAGGGTATTCGTAGGGATGCAAATGTATTTTTAAGTTGTGGTTTCAAGTACAATTTCAGTATTTTATGGATATTTTTAAAATATTAATATATTTATATTTTGCTTGTGCGAAACCCATCACCATTATGCTAAGATCTTGTGGATGGTAGCCAGGGCGTTGCTGTATGTTTGCTGAGGTGTTCGGAGTCATTTTCAGTGTTACTATTAGTGTTGTCAAATTTCGATATGAATTTGTTGAATAGTGCTTGTACTGCACATCATTTTAGTCATTCCCGCAGGTTTCACGCTCACACCATTTAAGCATGTGCACCACTGATCTATATAAGTTGGCCGCTCACATAAAGCCGCCTCTCAAACAGCTTGCAAGTACCAAAATGACTTCTTTTTCATGGCTTACTGCACTTAAACTGTCAAATACATACAAAATTATGTCATAATGCCCATCTTCCCAAGTATTCAGGTAAATACAGTCAGTTTTGGAACATAAATAGTTGAGAGAAAATGCATGTTAACAGTGCATAAGCTCTTAAAGTGACAGCAGCCTAATAAACCTGCTGCTGTCTGTCATGTTAATCAAAGAACAAAAGATAGTGAAAATCACTCGCTGCTCTTTGACTGAATAACTGAATAACGAAAATGGTATTGAATATCTATATTTTTCAGGGTATTGTATCTAAGTTCCAGGTTTGACAACACTAGTTGCTTTACAGTTTGTAGGGTGTTTTGAATGGTTGCCAGGGCGTTTCTATAGAGTTTCCATGGTGTTCTGAATGGTTTTCACAGTGTGTATATGGTTGCTAGGGTGTCACCTAAAGAATCCACTGAATGCCACATTTAGTATTGTTTGCCATGTGAAAATTGCAGTTGAAATTGCTTACAAAAGTAATAGCACACCTCTCCTCAACACGCTTTCATGATTTAAAGTAACATTCAGACCCGTAGCACAAACGGTTATGCCCTGAAGTGTAATGTTTAGTGTTATGGGGTTTGAAAAACTCATTCCCTAACTTAATAATTGCATGTCTTCGCTTATATCTCTTCATTGAATTTTTAAGCGTCATCTGAACCGAAACGTACCTTAATATGAAAGTTTTAAAGGGTATAATTGTTCAAGTTTTTTTCAGCTTTGAAACAGCTGGTTTGTTTTCAGCATAACAAGATTGTTATCTTGGACAATTGACTGAAAATGAATGCAGTTGTAAGGACCACACACATATTGGGCTCTGAGGACATGATCATGTGACTTGATGAATATACACAAAGTCCTCTCCAAAGACCAAAAAGTTGTGAATTCTATTTTAGCTTTCAGCGCCTTGACTCTATCAATATGTCCTTGTACGGATTAGTGCGCTAATTAAAATGTTAGCTGATTCTGTTTAGGAACATGCATACATTTCAACACTAACCACATAGTGGTTACACACTGCCAAGGGGGTAATTTTACAATGTTCAAAAGTAAACATACTCTGACATGTTTTCCACAAGTCTTTCTCAACACAGAAGTTTTTCTGGCAAAGACAAGGTGTGAGGTGGAGCTGTTGAACAACGGAAAACATAATCAGACTAGCTGTGGGAAATTTCTGACATTCCACAATTGGAAAAATGTATCTTTGGATGCGATGCTGAAAATGAAGTAACAATAGAGAGCTATTGGCACACTTTGAGACTTCAATCTTGATATAAGAATTACAGAGCTGAAAACAAATCTGGTCGAGCTGCTGTCTTACAACATGACACCAATTAGAATGGCTTGAGATCAGAATCACTTCTGTGCAGGATCCAAAATTAACACTCGCTGAGTGCCAAAAATCAGTAAACAATGGCAATGACTAGTTAATAAAACTAAAAAAGTGAGGTTTTTTTAGGAACTGCAACATTATACATGGTTTAATTCAAGCAGTGAGAATGATCATCTGAATTTGATTATATAAGCGACGTTTGGAATTCTAATCAATGACATATCAATCTGTCTACTAATGATTTTGGAAATTTTCTGAGTCAGAATAATTGTATTGTCAGGTTAAGTTCATTGAATAATTAAATATTTATTTAAAAAATATACATACATTCCTTTATTTTTTAAGGATTTTGTGGCAATTTTATATATAGTGGCCAAAAAATAAATAAATAGGACACTGTTTGTATAGCAACGACTTTCCTTTTTAGTCTCTTTCATCAATGGCAGTTTGTACAATGACAAAATAAGCTTCCATGGCCTTTACCTGACAAAGTTTCAGGTTGCTTTAGATTAATGGGGCCACCATTTTGGACACGCATTACAGACCAGCATGACAACCTGAGCGCTTCATTCACTCATCCATCTTAACAGCAAATTTAGAAACAACAATGTTGTCAAACCAAGGTGCTTCATTCAGACCAACAAAATGAATGGCGAAGAATGCAAGTCATGCTAACCTGACTATTTTTACTGCTCAATCTCAGTAAGCTGCTGTCTTATTTTAGCAATGATTTGGCCTTTAGTGTGGGTTTTACATGAGGACATAAGTATGAAGCAAGCAGTAATACATTCAGAGAGGCCATTCGGCTTCAGAGTAGCTATTATTTCGTGCACATAACATCTTGAAGGCATCTTGTTTAGTTGCTACTGACTGCCTCAACCCAAACTATAAGTATTTTCAAAGACTTGATGCTACATTGCAAACTCTGGGTAATTCCAGCAACCTGAAGCCCACATTGTAGCAAATCTGTGCACTTTTATTCTCAGAAACTAATGTAGCCAATCAGATTTGAGCGTACAATTTTGTATGTTGTGTGCATCATGTGTGAACAGTCTATAGTCTGATGGTTTGGACTCTTTATTTCAATAAACATCACATTTCAAAGAGAAATCCATCAGGGAAAATATTGACTTGAGTTAATCGGAAACAGACTCTACCAAACCAAACAAAAGTGCTCATATTTGAAGGGATGTTTAAGTGCTTAAGTATTAAAAAGATAACAAGAGATGAAATATATTTCTCTGATATACAATGACAATGGTATATGTCATGATACATTGATCATTGATCTAATTCTTTCATGCACAAGTTGTGTATCAAAATCATGGTCCATAAAGTAAGTGAAGGGTAACACAGTTATCACTGTTTGACAATGTTTTTACAGCGCCCTTCAAAGTATCATTTTGGACAATTAAATGGAATTGTTCTTGGCGTGAAATGCGATTTATTGCTGTTCTTTAGGGAAGCTTGAACTGATGCTGTATATTGTTCTTCCTTAAAACTGCATTAATGCATTTATCACAGCTGTCCAAAAACATAATTTGATGTATATAGGCACACATATTATCAGTAAAAGGTGTTTTACATATTGAAAATAGTGAAAGGATTGTGTCCTGATCACAGTTCGTTCAATAAAACACCAGACAATGCCCGTTGTATAATTTCCCATGATACCCACCGTCTACCAGTGCTCCAGACTGGCCTGTGATCTCTGCGCTTGCATCATTTGAAGGCGAATAAAGTTCAGGGTTCTGCAAGTGGAGATCAGAGCGTTATAGTCATAAACTACACATCCCACAATGCAGTGGCCCACTTCAAAAACCTGAGAATAAAAAAGCACCAGTAGCTGCTGATTGGTCATGGTCACGGCAGTCAAGTCAAATCAAGCCAGTCGGGTTTCTTATGTGGTTTACAAGTGTGGACGTCCACAGTTTCCTCACAGTCCCTGCACTCCACAGCGCAACACCATTTGAATTTGCACTCGCATTTGGTCACGCGTTTTACACGGGTGGTGTCGTACCCACGGCCGCAGCACATGACCTCGCAGCCGTCCATGCCTCTGGAAGACTTGTTGCACACCCGTCCTGCTGTACCCAGAGAACCTGAAATATAAATGCAGGAAAGGGATTTGGCATATATCTGGTTCATTATTTTTCAGTTACAATAGTAGAATTATTCCATTGCGAGTCAATAGGCCATTCACATATTCCTAAAACATGTTTTCTGAAATCAGGACGAGCACTCTTCTTCGTGAGCATTTGAGCGTACGGTTAAAAACTAGCCTAGAGCGCCATCTGCTGTTAAAAACTAAGCCCAGAATCGATTCGAGAGAGAAGCATAGATTTATTTTTGCAGCCCTATTTTCAACTTTGGGTCCCATTTCGCCCTAAATCCAAAAAATAACAAATAAATTATAATAAAATAAAAATATAAATGTTATTTATATTTAATAAAAGCATACAAAATCAAGCATATTTTAGGACCTATTTTAAGACTTTATGACAGTATTTTAATGATTATTAAGCACATTTTTATTCCTCAGTTCCAATAAACAAAATGCTTTACTTTTGATCTTTATTTTTATATATGTCATTATTCTGGTAGTTTTCATCACTATAATCATTTTTAATGAATGTAATACATTTAAATGATTACTGTGTTACTGAAAAAAATATACTTAAATGCAATAATTTTTATGTAAGTCACGATAAATTAAAGGTAGTGGTACCATGATGTATAAATACTTTATAATTTAATGTATTGCAGTAATAAAGATTAGGGGAGAAATGTGCTTAATACTGCAACAATGCCAAATCTAAATAGTCCTTAAATAAGTCTCATTTTCTTTCAAATGCAAAAAACAAATTCTGATTTCTTTTGAGGTAAAATATGATTCAGGCATGTTCATTAACAGCTTTTGTGAATTTTGCCAAATTGCTCTTAGATGTACATACTATAATTTGGAAATATGAAATATGGAAAATATTGACTTGATCGTAGACAAGTTAATCGGAAACAAACTACCAAACCAAACAAAAGTGCTCATATTTGAAGGGATTTTTAAGTGCTCAAGTATTAAAAAGATAACAAGAGATGAAATATATTTCTCTGATATACAATGACAATGGTATATGTCATGATACATTGATCATTGATCTAATTCTTTCATGCACAAGTTGTGTATCATTATGAAATATGGTACAAAAACACTCAACACTCAGCTCTTTGCTGCTTACCCGCCGATCGGTCCATTAGGCAATAGTCTGGAGAGTTCTCAACGTATACTAGATCATTTTTGGTTGTTCTCTTGTATTCTCTGTCTGCAACCATGAAGCCTGTACCATCCTGGTTCATCATGACCTCCACAGCAGCATTGTACTTCTTTCTCAAGTAGTCCCCCGTTTGCCGAAAATCAGACATAGCCAGCCAGCATGTCCTGAGAGCACATGACCCACTGACTCCATGACACTTGCATTCAGTCTTCATAAAACGCTTCACTGCCTAAAGAAAACAAAACTCAACCCATGACCTATGAACCATTCCATAACCCAGATTAAAAAGTTCAAGTTTTTATAATTAGCTTGCTGATTTTTTCCCCCTCATGTTTCACAAAATAATCCCCTTCAGGGTCATAGCCTGATTACCTATTGGGGTTTATTTTGCAATGATAATCAATCAAATGTGAGAATCTTGACTCTTACCATTCTTCCACAGCGGTTGTTGTGCAGATTCATCAGTGCTCTGGCATCTTTGACCATCCTCTCTCTAGCATCCACGAAAGCTTTGGCAAACTTAATACCGTAGTTAATGTTGTCGCTACAGCCGCCCCAATCAAAGTCTCCTTCTTCATCGCTTGCTCTGCCTCTCCTGTGGGTGTCGCAGCCGCAGGTCTTCAGCTCTCCTTGACTGCATGCCCTGGTGATGGCATAAACCACACCCGCAGAGGAAATTGCATAAACGAATGCTGCTTCACGGCTACCTGATGGAGGAGAAAAATATGTATTTTTCATATTAGCATGTTAAAAATGTGATATAGTTCTGTGCTTCAAAAATAATTTCAAGTTTAGTGTATAAGGCTGTGTCCACCAAAGCATTTTTTCCCCAATTGTTTTCAATGGGAGTGCCGCATTTTTAAAACAAAAGCAGCATGACAGGCGCTGAGCGTCTATTTCAAGTTGAGCTCTGAGCACTCTGTGCTGTTTACCGTTTGCAGAGAGTTGAAGATTGTTCAACTTTGGGTAAAATGCAGCGTTCATCGCGGTCACTTTTTATCCAGCTGTCCAATCACAGTAGAGGAGGGGTGGGACAAATACCACACCGACCAACGGCCACATTAGGGTTGCCAGGTTTTCACAACAAAGGCCCGGTCCCAAATGGCACCCTAAACCCTCACGGTCTTCCTCTGAACACACTTTCGTGACGAAATGGTGCTTTGACTGCCAGGTAAAGTCCTCTGCGTAGCTCGCACACTTGCAGGCTCAGCTGAAGTGCGCATTGAGGGCGCATAGCGGTCGCAAAGGGGGGCACTCGCGAGCACCCTTCTGAAACCTAAAATGATAAATGGGACACCGTACGGTCTCGTGGACTTAACGGACAGGCACACGCAGCAGCCATTGTAAGTCCACAAGACCGAAAGTGCATAGAAGTGTGCCATTTGGGATTCAGCCGAAATCCACCCAATTGCTACTCAAAACTAGCCCAAAAGCGTTTCAGGGGGGTCCCCCGGTAAAAATTGCGTTCCAGGGGGTCCTGTTTTTTGGCAGGATTCCCCTGGTAAAATTCATATTTAGGGGCTAAATATCATGTTATTTGCGGTCGCTTTAACCCGCGGACATAAAAAACAACCCACGGCTACAGTGTTAAAGTATCCTAATTCAACGGAAAAACCACAGACTTGGCAACACTGCCCCACATCCTGCTTGTACAATGGTAACAGATGACAAGAACAAGCATAATAACAGAACAAAATAATTT